>NC_090871.1:11886472-11906472 GCF_036669935.1 Montipora foliosa
CGCTTCACGTCACAGTTATTCAAGAAGGCCATGCCGTGGGAGATTTGAAAAAAAACTTAGATGGTTTTAAAGTTCATTTATTTCGATTAAAATCTGTTTCTTTGAAAACACTATTTGTTGCGGTTGAGACTGACTGTTATGTTGGAATCGAGCTAGGTTTCCGTTAAGTTATACCACACAGTGACATAAATATGCATGACAATAAATAAATTTAAACAATGTGTAAATAATTCATTTTCATTGGTGGATACGCTTGTTGTAAAAAAAAAGGTGACTAAAAAAAAGGTGAATCCACATTATAAAAAGAGGCAATGTGTCACTCGCTCGTTATGAGGTAGGCTGACTAGCGCTTTGCGTCACCACGGTAACGTTTTTATTCTCATAGTTGCTTTGAAAATGCTTTAAAAAACACACTTCATACTCTTATTATCGTGGGATGAACGTTGGCAAATCTAAAGCAAATGACAGGCTAAGAGTCAAAGCACATTAAAATGTCGAAAGATGTGGGAGATGTGTAAGGATTGCAGTTTATCAGTCATTCTCAATCCCATTTTAAATCAATCAATCAATCAATCAATCAATAAATCAATTCTTTATTCACACTATCCAAAGTATTTATGAACAATTTATATTATAATTAATAAAAAAAAAGAGAAGAAGAAAGATATTAGGCCATAATATAGACCGCTAATAGGTGTGCGGTGTCCAAAGGAGCAGAGCTTTCTAGTTGGACTCCACCATAGCTCAGTAATGGCAGCATAAGAACAGATGAGATTAAATTAGCTGAACGATAACTGTTAATTAAGGCTATCTTTAAAACGAGCAACGGGGAATCGCAGAATGATAATAGGGAATGGGGAACGGGAAATGGGAATCTTTAAAAGTGGGAATCTTTAAAAGCGGGAATCTTTTGAACGGGGAATGTTTAAAAGCGGGAAGCTCTTGGAATTATTGATTAATCAACTAAAATCAATTTATTCATTGTAATTATATCGCACGCTAAAGCATATCTGTTTAGGGGGCTAGTGGAGCGGTTCAAATCTCGATTCTTACTCTTTGAGATCCGCTACACCGACAGAAGAATAGAACCGCCTTGATTCATCTGAACTCCAGTCTGTGAAGTTTTTAAATTGAGTTTCACAGCGATAAATATTTGTCCTACCGTTATCAAGTATTAATGGAAAGACGTACTACTTAACGACAGATATATGGCAAACACAATGGGTTCTCGGTTTTGTGACAGACAACCCTTGAATTTTTAAGCTTTGCGTGATGCGACATTTACACGGCGGTCGAGAGAGCTGTATGCCACGATCCAGTGGCACTTATGCTGGAATCTGTTTATTTTGACCTTAGCTCTTTTGGAGAAAAAGGCCAGGTTAGCTCATTAAAAGATTTTATGGCTTGCCTTGACAACCACAATTGCGACGGGATCGAAGGACCTTTCATGACGAAGATCGCGTCCAATATTGCCGCTGGATTGCTTTATTTGCACGAAAGAGGGATTGCCCACCGAGATTTAAAACCAGCGAATGTCCTAGTGAGCAATCACCATTACCGCGAGGAGGAAGATCGCGACAAACTCGCTTATGCGTGGAGTCACCAGCCGGTTGTATGCAAACTGACTGACTTAAGTGAGAGTAGGTCATTATATCTTCAAACAAGATCTGTGTGCTAATCGACAACTTTGGACATTGACAGGGGGACTGTACCCTGTACCCTTCTGGCTCCAGAAATACTTATCGGAAGTGACATTTCACGTGCGGGAGCCACAGTTGAGGATTTACTGCGCGTGGACATGTGGGCCTACGCGATGCTGCTTTTTAATTTATTAAACCCATGTCTTCATCATCCGTTCCAAGAAGTCACTGAAGCAAGAGGAAAATGATGACACCAAAGAAAAGATTATCCGTATCCACCGCAATGGTGAAGGGTTAAAGGAAACTCTAAAATATACTGAGAGATGTCAAGTGGAGTGACACAACGTTTGGAAGGTATACGAAGCCTGCACAGTTGTCCAACCGTGTGGAAGACCAGATGCAAGAAACGCCCAATACCATACCTGGATTCCTTTCGCTCTAACTAGGTTGTGTTTTACCAACGTGATATGCTTCCGTTTTCGGATGATAAATACAGTCGCCTCTCCTCGCTCCCAGTCACTTGGGACGCGTGAAACCTCCCAGTGACGGGGTGCGAGGAGAGGAGGCTGTATTCGCAGGCTAACTGCATACTAAAAAGGGAAAGAATTTTTTTTTCCCGTTTTAAAGATTCCCGCTTTCAAAGATTCCCCGATTTAAAGATTCCTCATTTTAAAGATATCCGCTAAACAGATATGCTTTAGCGTGCAATATAATTACAATGAATAAATTGATTTTAGTTGATTAATCAATAATTCCCAGAGCTTCCCACTTTTAAACATTCCCCGTTCAAAAGATTCCCGCTTTTAAAGAATCCTCATTTTAAAGATTCCCGCTTTTAAAGATTCCCATTTTAAATATTCCCGCTTTTTAAAGATTTCATCATTTTAAAGATTCCCGCTTTTAAAGATTCCCCATTTTAAAGATTCCCCGTTCCCTATCCCATTCTCCGATTCCCCGTTCATGGCTTTAAAGATAGCTGTTAATTAAGTAGGGTAAGTAAATTAGAGTGAGATGAAATTTACTATTTCTTAAAGTTTAAAAGCAGGAGGGAGTCAGATTATCCTCAGCATCAGGCCAACAGTAAACTCAACTTTGATTGATCAAAAGACGACACTTTCATTCCCTTTAAAGGAAATAAATGACGCTTAATTTCAAGGGGCACAGATTCCCATACCTTGGATCCAGAAAATTTGAAAGACCCAGACAATTTATATTATACAATTTATAAATCACTTTGTTTGCTTCAAATATTTCTATGGTTAAAATAAAGAACTTCAAGCAGTATCATGAAAATGTAGCGCCAATCTTTTCGAGGGATAACAAAGACATGTCATCTACATATCATATTATCTTGGTAGAAGACGAAAAAATCAAAAAAATCCTGCAAACGTTTCCTTCATAAGACCTTTCATAGAAAAGATAAAACCAAATCATTCGCTTCTTGCACCAATCTTACCTTGGTTGCCACCTGGTTGTCAAAATTTGTCTTAGTCTTTCTCTGCTTATTACCGGTCTCGAATCACTGGTAACTTCATGTAATTTTTTTGCAGTTGTTTTCGACTATGACAACGGGTAACCTAACTGTACTCGTAAAATGAAAACGATGTATCTTAAGGTTTCTAATGTCGTATATGTGTTGCTTGTGCTTATCCATGCGTCACCAGGTAATTATGATTGTTTTATATGAACCGAATATCAGGATTCAAACGCAAACTAAATATTAGTTGTGGTTACATACACCTTGGGTTATGGTTCAGCTCAGGTTTCATGTTACCCTTGGGGATGCGGTTACAAAGTAAAAGACTCCCCTCAGGGTAAAATAATTACAGGGTATAATTAATATAATGAGGGATCTTCGTGTTTTAGCTACGTTTTGCTTTATGATTGGCCAAGCCACCTCAGGGAGCAGATAAACCGTTCTTTTCAATTCAGGAACTGTCATGGGGAGTTTTTTTGTCCTTTTTGATGTAACCATTGAAATAACCTTAGGGCAGTTTCGTTCTAGGGAAAGCGGTTTCTCACAAAAACGTCCTTGCTCGTGGGCAAACTCTATTTACTCATGGGTAAGAAGGCTAGTGTAACCACAGCTATTGTTTTTCCGTTTAAGATGATGTCTTAAGCACATTTAAAAGGTGGATTTTTAAAAAGGAAAACGCGAATTTATCGGCAATTTGAGCAGTTGCAAAGAAGCCTGGAAAAAAAAAAAAGAAGTAATAAAATAAAAAATTAAAGTGATACCTAATTCACAATTATTCCACGAGTGCGCGTCGGATATGAGATGATAGATAGAAAACGTAAGGAGTTTCTCTCGAAATCGCCCACAAATTAAGAATAAATCTTCCCTTCCTTATTTTGTAGAGCATGGTATAATAGCTCATACACCATGACGGCTAAGCCAATCAAAACTCTGGAATTGCATTTTCCAATGATCCAGTTTTTAAACACACGGGGTATAATACGAATTTGCAATTGACCAGCTCCCAGATGGCTTAATTATAATAGCTGAAATGGCAGAGCAGGTGAAGCGCAATTACACGTTCATGGGTTCGAATCCCATTAAACTCTGTATTTTTTTTAAGGCGTCCTTGCATCTGCGTAAGCTGCTTCCATCATCAACGTTAACTGCAATGATCACTTTCAGTTAGAATTACATAACCACAATTATAAGATATAAAATTCCATATATTCTCTATCACGGAAGGAAAACGATATGCAGCGCCTCATGACAAATACTAACTTGCTGTTAAAAAGTGTTTATTGCTTTAACAAAAGATGCGCTAATAATCAAAACGATTCTAGGTTTTCGTATTTTGCTTGTGCTTGAGCCTCAGCCGCAAGGGAAAACCAGGCTTTTGAGAAAACCCGTCATTCGTGAAGTTTCCTTTACAGTGCTTTTACTTTGATTTCTCTCAGTATCCACAACACTACGTGATTTCTTCGTCTCGAATTTTTCAATTCGCTCTACCTTACGCTCGAAACCACAGCTCGCGAATCTCTTTTACATGGCTACTTTACTTTCATAAGCACGTTAGACAAAACCAAATTTTCGTGCCTCAAGGATTGTTAGATACCCACGGTTATTTCAGTGTCAAAAATACTTAATTGCTTTCATGGGATACATTTAAATGTCAGAGACATTTCATTGCTTTTGCAATCTATCTACAAATTGGCCACATCTGTCTTTGATTCTTTTTCTGAAGCTTCCAATTATTCATATTATGCTTCCACTTACTCTTATTTCACTCCCGTTTTACATTTCTTATGCTTATGTTTTTGCTGTATGCTTATGTTTTGTGTAAACCAGCCTGTATATCTTTTTCAGTTGTCCTACCTTATTATAGGAAATTAACAATACACGTTGACAACGCGAAGAAAATTTACGTTACACCAAATTAACGCAAAATTTTCGATAACCATCTTGCTTTACTGCGATGTTCATAATTATAGTCTGCGAACTCGCACTTTACATTTCTGAACGCCAAACTGCGTTTTGGCTTTCGTTAATAAAACCTTCCAAGACAAGTTCTTGGATGTTTTTAAGTTTTTTTTACAGCCAAAAATTTTGTTTTGAAGCCTAACTAGACCCTATCAATTCAAAAGATCTTTCAAAGCTTCAGTTTGTTGCAGTAATACGAATTTGCTGCACTTACAAAATCTCAACATACATATGTCTACTGGAGAAAAAGAAGCATTTACAGTAGTTAGCTTTTAGGGTTGCTCAAATGGATCTAGTGTGAGGAACCAATAAGGTTTTGTAATGAAATAAAGGTGCTTTAAAATAACAATGTTGTATAATAGTGTGCATCAGTAAATTTACATCGACATTAATTAAGATACATTAAATTAACGGGAATTTTGTAAAATCGCGTTAATAAAGGGCGTTCCTAATTTCCTATAATAAGGTATATGGAAAGCAAGTTAGGGAAATGTTGTCTATGTTGTCTATGAGGCGCTCAATAATTGTCATACATGAGCGCTCTTTTGATTTTGAAACTTCAAAATCGAAAGAGCTGGCAGCGCGAGTTCTATTTGAAATCACAATTATGATTTCAGACCAAACGTGCACGACACGAAGTTCAATTCCCAGTTTAATACATCCATTTGGAAATCTAACGTACCAATATTTTATTGATCCAGTAGCCGCTTTATAAAAAAAACGGACACGAAATGGACACTGAAAGCTGGAAACTCCCCTAAATGTAAGTAAAGGTTGTCAGCCGGAAGGAGCTCATTATCATAATTCAGAAACTGTAAGTTATTAAATTCATCCATTTTTTCAAAGCAAAGTTTTGGGAACAAAAGCTGCAACATTTGCCACTCAATGGCTTTCTTTGTCTTTCATTTCTCGTTCGATAAAACTGAATTTTTGTGCCTCAAGAATTCTTATGTAGTTACGGTCATTTCAATCTCAAACATACTTCACTGCTTTTAATTTTCGCTCTCTCAACAAATTAGACACAGGTGCCTTTGACTTTTTTTCTGACGGTTACACTTATTCTTACGCTTCCATAAACTCTTATCTCACTCGCCTGCGTCAGATATGGGTTGACTTTGTTCGAGGGTTGTCCAATACACCTGAATAGATACGAGTCGTAAAAAGGCTGTGCAGTTGCAGTCGATTCGTACAAATCGTGCCCATGTGGTACGACCCGTTGTCCAATGGAGAATTGAATCTCATTAGGGGGACTTAGAATATTTCTAACACGATGTAGGCCAAGAAACCCTTCTCCGAGTTGTCGATTCGTTCGATTCGTACGAATCGTGCCCATGTGGTACGACCCGTTGTCGAATGGAGAAATGCATCTCATTAGGGGGACTTAGAATATGTCTAACACGAGTTGTCGATTCGTACGAATCGTGCCCATGTGATACGACCCGTTGTCGAATGGAGAAATGCATCTCATTAAGGGGACTTAGAATATTTCTAACACGCTGTAGGTCAAGAGACCCTTCTCCGAGTTGTCGATTCGTTCGATTCGAACGATTCGTGCCCATGTGACACGACCCGTTGTCGGATGGAGAATTGTATCTCATTAGGTGGACTTGAATAGTTGTAACACGCTGTAGCTCAAGAGTCCCTTCTCCGAGTTGTCGATTCGTTCGATTCGAACGATTGGTGCCCATGTGGCACGACCCGTTGTCGAATGGAGAAATGCATCACATTAGGGGGACTTGAATAGTTGTAACACGCTGTAGCTCAAGAGTCCCTTCTCCGAGTTGTCGATTCGTTCGATTCGAACGATTGGTGCCCATGTGGCACGACCCGTTGTCGAATGGAGAAATGCATCTCATTAGGGGGACTTAAAATATTTCTAACACGCTGTATGCAAGAAACCCTTGTCCGAGTTGTCGATTCGTTCGATTCGTACGAATCGTGCCCAAGTGATACGACCCGTTGTCGAATCGAGAAGTGCTTCTCATTTGCGGGACTTAGAAGCATGTTCGAGTTGGCGATTCGGTCGAGTTGTATCTTCTATTAAAGAAGATTTGGACGATGTTGTTCGACGGAGGCCGTGTGAGTCCCCCCGGCGCGTGTTCACAATTACTTTGGTGAAAAAATATTAATGTCACACGAGTTTGGATCTACGTCTTGATGGCTATCAAGCGCAAGGAATGCACTTCTGCCTTGGATGTTCAGGGCATTCGTTTCTTATTGCACAGTAACGCTTGATCGTGTGCCTCAGAAAGAGCTGTGTAAGGGAAAGCATTTGGTAGGAAATTGTTTGCCCTTGAGAATGATAGCACATAGCTTATTAAAGGAGCAGCATGTTTTTGCGTAAAAACTGAACCTATTCGTATAACTGAATCCTGGTCAACATTAATTGATTTAATTTATACAAATTATGTTGACCGGGTTGCCTGTTCCGGAGTCTCTCATATTGGTATCAGCGATCATAGCCTTGTTTACGTTTATAGGAAATTATCTCTCGCGTCTTTTTCAACAGGGCATTCAACCATTTCATATAGAAATGTCCTAAATTTGAATCGAGAGAGTTTTCGTAACGATACCGCTCAACAAGATTGGTTCTGTAATGGTTCTGAAGATCGAAATGGTTTGTGGACTGACTGGAAAACGTAATTTTTGAATATTGTTAATATTCATGCACCACTCCGATCTAGACGTGCTAGAACCAATAAAGCAAACCCTGGATCAATTCCCAATTAAAGAAAGGCATGCGTGATCGCTGATGCTGCCAAAAGGAAAGGAATTGCATCGAATCACTCACGCGATTGGGAAAAGTACAAAAAGTTGCGTAATAAAATAAACATTTAAACTTCAAGACTTCTAAAGTATCTTATTTATTCTAATGCTTTTATTAAATCTAAGGGTAATTCTCGAAAAACCAGCCCAAGTTCGCGTCACTAGAGAGAGTGTAGTCATTTTCATTCCTTTAATTGAATGAACGTTAAATTGAGCATTTTTTAGGCTTCATAATCGACGGTGTTTTATTTCCCATACAAAGTGTTACAACGCGTTGAAATTCTCAACGGCTGTCTAGTGACGGGAGCTTGGGCTGCCTATGGAAAAACGTGGCAAACGGAACCTTTAATGAGCTTACTTCCGGTGTTGTAAATAATAAGGGTGACAGAATTGAAATTGAATGATGCCGTTATCTCTAATCTTAGCGAGCTTTCTAACGCTTCTAATGACCATTTTTCAACAATTGGGCCCAGACATGGTAAGGAAAATTCTCCTATTGCTGACAATAATTCAAGTTATATCAATTATTTAAATGTAAAAATTATAACAATAAATTCAGCTTTTCTTCGATTAATTGCAGTACTGTTTTCTTACATAAATTTTCTTTATTGTTTGTTGCTAGTCCATGTGATAAGTCATCATTGCGTGCGTTGTTTTTTTGCAGCGGTGTTTCGTTGGTATCTTCAGTCCTGTTCTGATAATTTTCCCAATGCTTTTTGCTGAAAATAAGAAGAAGTGAATAGTCTTGACATGTTTAAAAGTTCTCCCCTCGCATCTTAGATGAATTCCGTAATAACTTAAGTTGTGTGGGCCCATTTGCCTTAGTTTCCCTTCGGGTAGCGCTTTCTTAAAATTAAATTTCATTTCATCAAATAGCGAGTGGCACTTCAACTTTCAGCTAAGGATTTGATCTAAACAGATGAAATTAAATACGTCCATATAAACTATGTTTATACGTTATAAGGACTTACAAAATGGCCTCAAAAGGCTTTTAGGTAAATGTGTTCGTTTACAGGTACATGCCCTTGGCGTTGCGCAATGAGTGCGGGTCTCTTGGCTAGAAAAGCATAGTTAATTACTGCATTCGGAAGTGCGAGATAGTCCATTTCTTCTCTGAGGACTCAATTGTCGGTGTTTAGAGTTTGTTGGATTCGTGCTGATCGAAAGTGAATATTAAAAGGTCTCCACATACCTGTAGGTAGAACAACAGCAATCCACACTATGATAGGTTCTGAAGTGCAGCGTGTCCCATACAAAATGATATTAATGTCAGTATTCCCAATAATACCGTCATTTCTCGTTGCTTCATCCCTTTCCGAATAAACGACAAATCTACGAATGACAAGGATAAGAATTGAGCGAGCACATGCTGGTAATTTGGAGTGGGGAGAAATAGGTTATTGCAAATACCTTTGTTTTTATAGAAGACATGTGAAGCAAAACAAAATGGTATTTTATGCCTTACCTGGCGCAATTTTTCAGGCAACAGAGTCCAATCAAGGTCGTGGTTATAGCACTCTTTTAAATCACTGTCCATTGCTTGCATACGGTTAGCCATGGTTGGAAAATTGGGGAATATCAGCATACACTCGTTGCAGTCGTGTATTGTATACTTAAAGTGCTGTTTGTGCTCTTTAAATGGCGCCTTATGAAGAGTGATTAGCGGAAGTGTGGAAGAAATAGGTTATTATTGTATCTTTATTAGCGGTTAATCCAGAGCTAGAGTTGTGATCCTATTTGTGTGATAATACATCATTGGGTTGACGAGAAAACGCATTTCCTGGTGACCGGAACAGACAGCGTCGTAAGCGAAACGTGATATTGGAAGTCCTGAGCATGTTGGAAATAAATATAAATTGTATTTATGCTAGTACCTATCGTAGGGAGCAAAAGCAATTGTACACTGGGAGAGGCAACTTGTTCTATGTTACTGATCTTAACTGATTGGTACCTTCGATTTTATCATCAAAGGACCAAATAAATTCCTTTTGTAACGGTATGCGGTTCATCCACACTTCAACTTGCAAGGAATTTATGAGAGTGACAATGAAAACAACTATTGTATCCTGTAAATAGGTTACAGGGGTGTAGCCCTTCCCGGGCTAACAAATTTTTTCCCTAGATTCAAATTTCATAATAGGAAATGTGCAAATTTCGTGACCAAAAAACTTCATTTGTGACAGCGTTTTCAGGAACTATTCCCACAAGATGTGCAAAAGCTATCTACGCCCTTAAGTCAGCATGTACGTATCCACAAAAATACAATCTGAAGCCACGAGAAAATCACAACCCCAAGGCAACTTTACCCACGTGGAATCCCTCCGGGAGCTTTTAATAAAGAGCCCAAAGTAACTGCACTTAGCATCAGCATCATAGCTAGAAAAGGTTAAGACGCGAGCACGGTTCTGAAGCTTCTGTAGCCTGTCAAACAACGTTTTACCACAATTACCCAGACAGGATAGCAAAAGTCGAAATGAGATTGAATTAGTGTATATATAATGAACAGTGGGTGGTGGGACAAACGGTCTAATTCTTTTTATTGCTCCTATCCCCGAAGCGACGTTTTTAGAAAATGTATCAATGTGTGTTTACCACCGTAGATTTTCATCAATAAATATTCCAAGCGATTTAATAGAGGAAACATGTTCAATCGCAAGATTATCAATCGAAAGCTTAAGTGGGTTTGACAAACTACTAAATTTTTGTCTGGAGCCAATTAGCATAAATTCAGTTTTAGCACTGTTCAAAGTAGAAAGCTTTTACAACGTGTTATCACACTTCCCCTGTTTGTTCGTCGGCACAGGCTTTTAGAACGAGGCATACACACTTTCCCTTGTTTGTTTGTCTGTGCAGGCTCCGAAGTATACACTCTTTCGCTTTACGGCACGGCTTCTTAGAACGAAGCATACACGCTTTCCCTTGTTTGTTTGTCGGCGCAGGCTCCGAAGAATACACACTTTCGCTTGTCGGCAATGTAACTCTTCCATTAAAATCGCTGTTCTTGAAAAGAGAACTCTCAGAGGCTCTATGGGCAAGAATCGTGGGTACTTTATAAATGAATATTTGTGCCGCAATTGTGGAATCATAATGGATCATGATGTGAGAAGTAACTTGCAATTAAGACTTGAAATGTATTTTAGATACACATAAGTCACCACATCCATTTCTTTCTGGCACCGGCTCTTAGAAAGCTTTTACAACGTGTTATACACACTTCCCCTGTTTGTTCGTCGGCACAGGCTTTTAGAACGAGCCATACACACTTTCCCTTGTTTGTTTGTCGGCGCAGGCTCCGAGGTATACACACTTTCGGTTGTCGGCACAGGTTTTTATAACGAGGCGTGCACACTTTCCTTGCGTTCCTGTAAACCTTTGACGGCATGGGTTTTGAGAACGACGCATACACACATTGTCTCGTTTGTTTTGGTAGATGCGGCTCAGTGTGTTCATGTTTATGGACTACAGCTCATTCACAAATTGGACCGCGACGCATACACACATTGACAGGCATAAAAAATTAGCAACAACATGCGATAGTCGAATCGACACGGGTCGTAAAAGGGTTTCACGAATTGTACGGATCGATCGATTCGTGGGGACAGCTGTGCGACGGTATTATCTAATGAGATGCATTTTTCTGGTTGACAGATCGTGTCTTCGGGTAGTTTCCGCATGAAATGAGCGACATGCTGCCACTATAACATGCAATACTAGAATGGATACGGGTCGTAAAAGCGATTCACGAATCGTACGGATCGTTCGATTCGTGGGGACAGCTGTACGTCGATTTTATCTAATGAGATGCATTTTTCGGGTCGACAGATCGTGCATTCGGGTCGTTTCACTTAGTGAGTATTGGCATGCATGCTTTGTTTAACTTGATTTTGCCGGCCATTGTCAAGCTGTATTAGCTAAAGGAACTGCTTAAAGCAGCAGCGATTATAGTATTAATAACACTTTAAAAAAAAAAGTCCGCTCCCGGAACCAGTCATATCATAGGATGTTACAGATTCCTCTCGCTTGTGCCCTGACCAAAAAAAAAGGCACATTTATGTACGACAATATTGAATTTCTCACTAACTTTCAACCTCGGACATTTCTAGCATCCTTGTTGGTTATCTGGACCTCGGTTACTAGCCATTAAAAAAAGGAACCTACACTCCTACTGTAGAATAAAGTTCATCCGGAGGATATGTTTGGAATCAAATTTGTTCGAAGAATAGACAAAAAAACTGGTTTACGTATACTCTCTGAGAAAAACGAGCCTTTGTTAAATAAGAATAAGGCAACTGTTACATGTTACAATTATCCAAGAAAACCACGCCCTGAATTTTTTTAAAACAAAGAAGTCGATTCTGAAATTTATTTATTTTGGATACAAACGTTTTTTTTTTTTGTCAATTTTTTTTTGTTTTTTAACATTATTTGATAAGATCAAAGTTATTGTTTTCGGTTGAAGTCGAGATCGATTTAAACTTGTGAGGCACAATAAATGGCATAAACATTTGCAAAAGAAAAAGCAGAAGAAAATCTGAAATGATTCCATCTTACTTGTGGATACACGTGTTCTAGAGACGGATGCTTTGAAGACTCCATAGAAACTAAAGCGAATGTACCACTCGCTCATTCAGGCTAAGACACTGACGCTGCGCGTTACTATGGAAATATTTAGCAACCTCATGTGTGCAAAGGGTTCTATTGGGAATACATGTACTAAGAATCAAACAAAACATTTGATACTCTTGTTGCTAAGGGATGATGTACCTGCAAAACGTTAGGGGATAAATGATGAAGTAACCGTTGTTACTTAGGCGGCAAAAGAATGCGAGATAACGTGAAAAATAGGCTAATATATATTTCTCTTTTGGAAAATAGTGATTGTTTGATACAAATGTAAGGATGAAACGCAAAATAAAATGTTACTTTTAGAGGCACTTTTTTTGTTTGAGACCTTGTTCCTCGAATTAAAATGAAGAGCAGCTTTAAATGTGGATATTTTAGAAGAACAACGATTTGCAACGCGTCACTACACAAAAAAAAACTTTTCAATAAGTATCTCCTGTTTTACCTAAAGATGTTAATGTTCTAGGGGCTTCTGAGTTCTCGTATTTTGCTTGTGCCTACTTATGCATAGGTCGCCAGGCAAAAAAAAAAGGCCTCTAAAGAAATCCCAACACTAACTGGATTTTCCTTATGTAATTTTTCTTTTGGTGGTTAGCGCACCTTGGTCATCTCGTTTGTAAAACCAAAGTTTCGTGCTTCAACAATTATTATGCAGTCACGGTCATTTCAATCTCAAAGTATATATACTTCACTGCTTTTGCGCTCTCACGCGTGCCTTTGACGTCCAGCTGATACTTCTAGCTTATCTCACTCCCGTGTTACAATACCCATTCTCATGTTTTTGCTATATGCCGTTATGTCCTGTTTAGACAAGCCTTTAACAGGACACAAGGACCTGCTGCATAGCTCCCGTGTTTGGCTCTTTGCAACAATTGCTCCAAATGTCATCTACAAGCGTCCCAAGATTGTATCTCCTATTCACTCAATGAAGGATCACTTGGCTAATTTTCTCAATTCAAGCTCAGCAATCAACTGTATCTTACCATTATACTAGAAGGCATGGCGGACTTTACTTCAAGGAAAAATGACCGCGTGTAAGAAGCAGAGATGTGATTTCTGATAATGATAATGAGCTTGATAATGTACTTTGTGGTTGTATTTTGGTGTATTACGTACACATTAGGAAATTTCCTCTCCTTAAAGAAAAGTATACTACTTGTCACGTTTCTCCGCTTACCTCGTGGATGCCCAACCTCTACGAAACTCACAGTTTCTATGACAAACACTACAGCGCTAGTAGCAACACAAATGTAGTTTCCTGCATCCTCCTTTTTAACATTCCTTATAACTAACGCTCCATTGATCTGTTGGTTTCGTCCAGCTGGCAGAGAAGAGCCTTGTCGTTTCCAGGTGATGACTGGTTGTGGATCACCAGCAGCGCTGCAGTTCAGTCTCAGGGAATCGCCAAGTGTTGCAAAAGGTCTGATTGGAGGTTTGATGGTAAAGCGTGGAAGAGAAACTACAACTAATAGAGTTTTCTTAATAACACTTCCTAAAATGTTAGTTGCAGTACAGATATACTCCGAAGTATCAGATTTGCGGACGTCTTCAAATTTCATGACTGTGTTATTTCTGAGCACTCTCCCCTGTGGAAGCTGACCAAACACCTTGCTCCACTTCACTTCTGGTGTGGGGTGACCAGTCACGTGACAAGTGGGAAGAGTGACATTGCTTCCTTCGCTGATATAAAGAGGCCCCGGATGAAGAGAAACAGATGGCTGGACTGCAACATAAATGATTTTCAGGCATCATCACATCAATAAAACACTGTGATTGTGGATTTTGGTAAAGTTAACCCATAAAGTGATTCAACTCACATCGTAAAATACTGATCCGACAAATAGCATTTATTATTTGAAGCATAAAAACAACCTTTCTCTGGGTTATTTGGTTATTAATAAGCAGGAAAAGGTGAATTTTTTACCCTGTTTCCTATCGTTAGTGCGCGGGTTGGTAGCAAAGTGTATATGTTAAATGATAAGAATTCAATAACAGGTGAAAAACTGCGTGACGCGTGAAGTGATATCGTTTCGATGATCACTCGGGGATACTCAGGAAAAAATATATTGATTGCTCCGAGCACTAATCGAACTTGCCTTACTGCCACATACTATAATGCCGATTTGTCCTGCAATACTTTACGCTGACCATTCTGACTCGCTGTTGTAGCAGTAAACAGCATCCGAACAGGTAATCAGATGGTCCCAAGTTTGATTCTTTTTGGGAACACTTGGGTTTTTTCGAGTATACTCGACTCATCATCATTAAAATAAATCTTCTCATTTATGGACTGCTTTTCTACATTGCGATACACGTGTAGCTGATCAAAGCTATAAACGATTTGGAAAGCTGACGTTTCTAGACCTTTCTACCGTTAGCCCTTCGTTCGAGCGAATAGAGAAATTGTGGGTGTTGTTGGTTTTCATGAGGGTGGGGAGGAGCTTTGCCATTGATGGAAATACTAGGACTGAATTATCAAAATGGTACAGTCTCGCTGTAGAAGCAATATAAAGAATCTGAACAAGTTCTGCGCTTGTTTTTCTTTTTCGGATATCGCGAATTATCTTAAAACAAAACATAAAAGGTTTTTGTGTGGAGATCGTTTAAAAACAGAAAAGCGTACTGAAAGTACTTGAGAATCTCAGGGTTTAGTCACCGCGAGGCATTAATCCCTTCAGGCTGTAGAAAATTGCCACATACAAAAGACTTACCGTTTATTATCAGTCGAGTCTCTGCACGAGCTTTCCCCAGGATGTTTGTCGCTGTACATCGATAAACACCGGCGTCACCTCCTTTTACATTACGGAAACGCAACATTTTTCCTGATACCGCTAAGTCGCTCACCTCTGTCTGATTGATCACTCTACTCCATACCACTGTAGGCTCAGGATTTCCTGTGATTGAGCACTGAAAGGAGGCTGATTCGCTTTCGTTAACTGTCATCTTTGCAGGGGAAACAGCAACAGTTGGATCTGAAATCGATTCACCAGGCTCTCCTTTAGTTCCCGGCTTGCCTGGCAGGCCCACATCGCCTTTTTGTCCTTTCGGTCCAGCTTCTCCTTGAGGTCCCATGATGCCTTGCTTACCACTTTTTCCCGGTGATCCCATAAGGCCTTGGTCACCTTTCTTTCCATTTCTTCCCGTTTTGCCTCTTCGTCCTTGGGAGCCTTTCTCTCCTTTCGATCCAGGTGGACCGGGAGGTCCTGGGGGACACGATAGGCAAGACTGAGTTGAATCCGCTCGGCGTCTTCTTTGTCTTGCAAGCTCAGGTTCTAACGGATGAGAAATCATTGAAAGCAATGAATCGAAATTTTAGACATTTAACAATGTCTTCCAGAACGGATAAAAAAGGAGGAAAGAATGTAAAATCTGCAAGTGATTTAACCCACGATTGCTTGATTTAGTCTTTGTTTAGTAGCCGTGTCGAAAGAGTCAAGAATTGAAACCAAACAAAGCTACCTTTATTCAACGGCTTTATTGCTTTTTAATATATTTTTATTTGAAGCTAAAATAGTGGGTGATTTTTTTTCACGCGGGCGTCTTTGTTAATCAGCAACAATAAATCTCGTGTCTTAATTAAAGGGACATCGTCACGCTGCTTTAGTCAAATTTTGTATCCAATGGCGAATTGAAGTGCTCTGAAGCTATTCTTTATTGTTTGCAGCCAAGGATGGAGGGCATGGAAGTGGATTGAAACTTGAAAAAATCGGCCAGTGTTTTCAAGTTTGGAGACGTTGTCCTCTGAAAGTCGCCAAAAGCTAAGTACGAATAGCTCTTTGTTTCAGTTATATTATACTCAGTTCGCATCATCTTTGTGAGTTGTCAGGAATGTTATACGTGTGAGCTAAAGTACTAATTTAGATTTTTTACCAAGTTTTGAGATAAAAACATTAAATTTAGCATGACAGTGCCCCTTTAATTAAGGCTTCAGGTTAAGTGTTTTTTCTTTCCCGAAATACATTATTCATTCAGCTATTAATGAATTACAATAATATAGGCAAAGAGAGAGCAATAAAATAAGTTACGCGAGTACAAAAAGAGGAAAATGTATCCCTTGTGAGGCATTCACACCGAGACACACTCGCACTCACTCCTAAAGGCCGTAAAATAAACTCCATTTCGACAAGGGTTACTTTGTTTTATCGGGATTGAGCGTTTTGGTTCATTCTACGCACCTGGCTCTCTATAATGGGGAAATTGTACTGTGCATTACACTCCCACATTTTTGCATAAACCAATTCTCACGAGGCTAGCGTGTTTCTGTGTTTGTATCCAAGTAGGCCCGAGACCCTTTTTTATACCAAGTGGAAAAGCGTCTCAATTAGGCCTTGAACGCAGTCTTGAATGGTTAATATTCTGGATTTTGCACGGTTACGAGTGATATTTTTCCTGTGACGGGTAACAGAAATCTAAATGTGAATAGCCTTAGCAGTGTAATTTTAATGAAAACAAATGTTCAAGTCAAAATTGAAGGCTAAAAATCCCGTGAGAACTTGGTTTAATTCGTAGACAAACTGGAAATTAAGTTTCCAGTTATCCAGGACTAGCTTAATTGGGTTTTGAACAATTGGGCCCAGTACCATGCTCTGTGGAGCAGCCTTGCTATAAGAAGAAATCACAAAACTCAATTACAAATCACAAACAATTAGCATCCTCTTTATCGTAAATATTTTGAAATATATAGGCATGTGTTATTTATAGTCTAATTGGATTTCAGAAAAAAAAAATGGCCGAGACTTATCGAGCTAACATTATCGGTCAAAATAATTTACTACCTTTAGTTAAACAGGGCCGTAGCAAGGGGAGGGGCCTGGGGGCCCGTGCCCCTCCACTTTTTTTCCCCAAAAGCAAAAACACACAAGTTTTAAATTGTTGGAAGTAGAAATTGTTCTTAGAGAAGTTTGAAACAACAAGATGTAAATAATTCCGGATAGAATCGTTATTGATATACTTAATTTACAGTACCATTTCCCCAGTTCATATTTTTATTTCTTTTATTTGGTGATACAAAACTGCAGATAAAAACGAGAAATGTGACAAATTTATAAATATGTCAAATCGTCTTGCCATCCAGGCGACTCACCGCCTTTATTACTGGATTCGTCTTTGGAACATGATCTTAAGTCAGCCATGTCCTCTCAAAACTCCCGAAAATCCAAGCAGAAGTCGCTCTTATCCTGGGTAAGGCCCCTGGATAATAAGGCGAACGTCGAGGATGAGAATGTAGAAAAGTCTTGGGATGCAGAAATGCCAGAGAGGAGTTGTGAGAGCGGCCAGGATTATGCTGGTAGTGAGTCTGTTGAAGTAGTTGGTTCCCAGTTACCTCCACTTGGAGATAGACGAAATCAGCCAAGAGATCACTTTCCTTTAAGTCCTACAGCAACAGGAATAGGTCCTTCCAGTTGGGGTGGTTTGACGCCACCCGAAATACTAATAAATTGACTCTGTACAACTGTTATGCATCCGTTGACCAAGAAAGTCGATGATTTTCTGTAACAACCGTTTGATTTTTATTTGGAATACCAGGGACAAAGAACGGTCTTACACCCCTCCAATGCGTTCTCCGAACCCCAAGGCCCCAATTTTCAAAATATAAGTCGTTTAAAAATCTTTGGTCCCCCCTCAGTTTTCCCGGGCCTGCTACGGCCCTGTTAAAACATTTATGCAGTCCGCATACTGATACACTTTTTAGGTACTTCACACATTCTTTTGACATAATTCATCCCAAATGCTTTTTGCAGAGGCAAACACGATATTTAAGCGTTTTGAAATGAAATCACTCACTTCCCCTCAAACTGCCATATTTTTACTTTGTACACTTGACTTCACAAAAACTTGTTGGGGCGAGGGGGGAGAGGGGGCTGATGAGAAATTACCTATTATCTAAAAAAAAATTAAAATTGGAGGACCCCTACTTGCTACCCCTTTCTAGTATCTCTAAAATTTGAGACATCCCCAACCTACCTCATAGCCACAAACCAATACACGATGCAGAAGCGAAAGCGAAACAATTAAGGCAAAAACAGAAAAACGCCTCCAAAGGGGCAAACAAAGCCTTTAGAAAGCCAGCTATATCACTGATACACGGCACAACCTAATAGGCGCTCAAGAACGAAAAGATCTCGGGCCGGGGTTAAAGGTTTAAAAGCAGAATTACTCGCTTCTACCACTGACAAGCCTATCGGTTGGGACGCAAAGGCGTAAGGACAAACGGTCACATTTACATTACTGCAGAGACAGGGTTTTCCGCGACAGTTTTGTAAAGTAGCGGACATATTTCTCAAAGAAGGGGAAGTGACATATTTGGCGCCGCAAGGCGCCTTGCGAACGCCGAGGGAGCCAGATGCCCAAGGGGGACTGGGGGAATACCCCCCTCCCGGAGAAAAAAATTAAAATACAACACTCAGAAACGCTGTTTCCAGTGTTTTTGGAACCCAAGAATCATTTTCCCAGGGAAGGCTGGAGTTCACTCAAATTCTCTTTAAAAAGAAAGTAAAACAAATAATTGCGTTCTCGAGGAACGAGAGAACGCATCCTAATTTGTTTTCGCAGGCAATCGAGATTATTTTGTGGACTGCAAATTGGCCGCCCCTCTTGGTTTTCGCAGGGGCTTTGGGCCTCGTTTTTGTGTCCATCTGCTACGTCATGCTTGTTCTTTCGTTGTTTTCGACGTTTTGGGGTTTTCTTTGAACTGGTTTGTAACTCTGAATACATTCGACAAAAAAGAGAATGCAATCCCAATTCAGCCTGGAGTGAGAGTTTTCGTTCGGGCGAAAACAAATTACATCATCGCAAAGCAAATGTTTACGAGACGACTTGTTCGCGATCGCTCGTTTCTAGAAGTTTTTTCTTCTGGACCGAGCGTGGCCTGTTTGGTCAGGTTGTGAGATGACGTGCTTTTGTTACATAGCTGGGACAACATTATTTATTCTGTTCACGAACACGACTTTGAATCGCCTTGGCTTTGGGATGTTAACCGTACGCGTGGGAACAGCCATATTTCATTGGCTATATTTTGATTACATTTGTTGACTTTAATATATAGTTCCAGTGGCCTTTATGATTAAAAACATTACCAGTAAAAGTGAAAATGCATAACATGAATTTGCGAGTTCACCGAAACTGGAGCCGTCACGCAACGTGTCATCAAAGGTCATAAGCAAGGAAATCAAAATCCACAGAACAATAGTGGACTTCGTCAGTGCGTTATATGTCTGTAAAACGTCAGCCGTTCACAGTAACGTGAGTAATGATTTCAGCAACAGACAACTATTATCACAGGCAGAGAACGCACTCCTAATCTTTGATTACTACTAGTAATAATAATAAAATGAAAAAACCCCTCAAATCAAAGTACCGGGCATGGAATGGGAAATCGCCTTACGAAACGTCCGGCCTCCGGCCTCAAACTGACGAAAACCCGGGCCTGCTGCAGAGAAAATCGACGCTAAAAATACATCATCGAGACGCACTATTGTCTTGTCACACAGTAGTATGAAGGACCAAATCTAAAGTCTCATAGAACAAAAACCATT
>NC_090871.1:11911472-11926472 GCF_036669935.1 Montipora foliosa
AAAGAATCATTGTATTGATAGTTATATATATATATACGAATTATCTTGTAAAAATTTTAATGTTACACTCACTATGGCTGAAGATGATGTTTGAAACATCGAAACATGTTCCGAAAATTCAAAAGTGTGGTTGTATTTTTTAAAATATAATTGTTTTTGCTTTCTCTTGGGACATCTGACATTTGCAGACTGCAGGCTACCTACAAATAGCACTGACAAACATTATTTATGTCTAAGCACCCATTTCAAATAGCGCTGATTAACATTATTTAAGTCGAAGAACCCGTTTTAAAGCGGTTAGCTTTCAATAATTGTAATTTAGCGTTAGTCTGCATTCTGCAGTCTGCAAATGTCAGACACCGGGACCATTGTATGTCCCAAGAGAAACAGAAAGCAATGTTTATGGTATTTTCCGACTCGGTCAATAACCCTTTTCACGGTTAGTTTTCTCATTTGCCTTACAATATAATCTAGCATGTACGTGAAGCAATTTCGGGCTATTTTGAAGTTTTAACCCGAAATTGCCTTGCATCCACGAGAGATTACATTGTAATGCAAATGAGAAAAACTAACCGTGAAAAAGGCAAAGTGGCTGTTGGGCGTGCATTTAATTAGGTGCACTTCTGGACATAAGCATCGTATTAATCACAATCCAGCGCACGATGTGCGATATCCGAAAAGCAATTGGCCACTTTGGGAAATACCATAATACTCTTTGTTTGTCCCCCCAAATTTTGCATATGCATTATATTTGTTTTCTCTTGGACCATTGTAAGCCCTAAGAGAAACTGGAAACAATGCTTATGCAAAACGTGGTGGGACAAACAAAGAGTATTATGGTATTTTTCGAAGTGGCCTATTGAGATATCCACTGGATAGGGCTGGCTATCCAACCTTCGAACAACTGGGGCTTGCTATTGATCCATAGCAATGCTCGGATGCTCAGAGTTGAAAAGATTTTTTTCGTTGTCCGTACCAGTTCTGTTTCCGTGTTTGCCTCTGTCTACCAGTAAGCAAAATTTTCCCTTTATTTTTAATTGCAATGAGAAGGTTATAGTATACAGTGAAACTGGGTTTAACTTTGAAAAGGTTAACAATTCTTGATACGTTAGAATTTTTTCACTATTACGGTCTAAGAGGTGTTTAACTTTTGTAACGCCATGATCTTCTGGATGATCTTCCACGGCGCATTCACCTCTGCCTAAATCTTCTCACCCACGAAGCGTTCAAGGCTTTATAGAGCGTTTTCACTCACGTGACCAGCAGCCATATTTGATTACTGAAACAAAAGAAAGTATTTGCATAAAAATAGAATCCAATTCCCGGAGGATTAGTTTGGTACACCATCATGGCCGCCATTTCTTTGTTTTGGAACACCAATATGGCCACCGTGACGTCATGTGAAAACGCTTTGTTCATCGTCTCGAACTCATTCATTTTTAATCCGCCTACTTTCCTGTCCCCGATTAATGTGTTTTAATTTTATGTGGTTTGCTATCCCATATAAAATCCAGTAAGATTTTATCAACCTTTTTGCTGAAATTCTCAGGTAATGATAACACTGAAGCATTGTGTATTAGTTTAGACAGCCCTAGTGACTTAACAATGTTGATTTTCCCAAGCAGAGTGATTTTCCTCCTTTTCCAGGAGTTAAGGAATTTTTCCAAGTCGTCTAGTTTCTTATCAAAATTAAGACTTTCACATTGCCTTCTATCGTTGGAGAAGTGGATACCTAAAGCATAAACAGAATTTTCTGGCCAGCAAAACTTGAATGATGTGTTTTTCCCTGCTACCCAGCATCCCAGCCACAAGGCCTCTGCTTTTGATTTATTGAGTTCTAAGCCTGAGCAGCCTAACGTCTCAAGTAACGTCTGCACTGAATCCAGATCTCTGAGAAGAAAAGTAGTGTCATCTGCATGTAAGGTATTTTAATTTCCTCGCCTCCGACCTTTATTCCTTTGATGTTGTTAAAACTTTTGAACTGCAATATTAAGCAGTTCTATTCCTAGAACGAAGAGGGGTCCTGATAACGGGCAGCCTTGTCTTACTCCGCGTTTAAGGAGGCTCGAACCAGTTTCAACACTTCCAAGTGATGCTCTTATTAGAAGAATCGGCACCACAACATTGTATCATGTATTGGCAATATTGTGGTATGAAATGAAACACGAGTTATTGCTGAACAAGATACAGTCATTATTGTGACGTAATATGTCACCGTGGCAACCGGCAAACTCTTTACAAGCACCCTTTATTTTGTCTTAAGTTGTTTATATCTCAAAAACGAACTCAGTGACCCCCATTTTTTATTTCTGAAAAGTAATCAAAAGGGCATAATACAACTTTCTGCAAAGTTTTAAAAATTCTGTTTCGTGGATTCAGAGCCACCTTAATTTTGTTATTTCTTTGAGGTAGCTTTGAATCCTCTTCACAGAATTTTTTTAAACTTTACCGAAGGTTTCATCGTGGCCTTCTCATCACTTTTCAGCAATAAAAAAGGGGTATCACCAAAATCGCTTTTGAGATATGAGCGTCTAAATCCAAAATATAGCGTGTTTTTGCTGGGCTTTCCCGTTGCCAAGGTAACTTATTACATCACAATAATGATCACATCTTCTTTGGAAATAATTGGTGTTTCATATAGTACCATAACATTGCTGCTACGTGATACAGTGTTGTAGTGTTATTCGATCTAAACAGTCTTCTAAGTGTTGAAACCCTTTCGAGCCTCCTAAAGGTTAAAAAAAGGGGAATGCAAAATCATTGTTTTTTAACACAGCTAAAAATATCCGTGTAAAACATTTTACCCGTCTTTTAAATCTTGCTTGAAGTTAAAAACATCCAAGAATTTGTGCAAGTACTCGCATTCGATTGAATCAAACGCCTTCTTAAAATCAAGAAAAAGGGCGACCTCTTGTGTTTGCTTTGCTGCAGTATAGTCAATAACATCAGAAATGAGTCTGACATTCTCGCCAATATATCTATTCTTTACGTAACAAGTTTGATTTGGGCTTATGATATCTGGGAGTACTTTTGCTAATCTGTTCGCTATTACTTTTGTAGCAATTTTATAGTCCACTTTTAGCAAAGTAACTGGAAGTAAGCTGTTAAAGACATCAGTGGGTTTGTCTTTCTTTGGTAATGGAGTGATGATACCTCTTTTCTGACAAATCGACAAAGGCGATGTTAATACTTTGTACGACATCATCACTAATTTCATCCCAGAATCGCTTATAAAATTCAGAAGTAAGGCCGTCTGAGCCCGGAGATTTACCTATTTCCCTTTCATTTAAAGACTCTTCCTTAGTTATTTTTCCTTCACAAATGTTCGCGTTCTCATCGCTTAATCGTTTGATGAGCTCGTTTTCTAAGAAAGTCTTGCTCTCTGGTGTTTCTATTTTGATATTGCGCGATTCATATAAAGCTCTGTAAAAATTCTCCCCTTCCCTTAGAATGATCTCCTGATCTTCAGTTTCCGTTTCATCTTTTAATTTCAATTTGATGGTGTTTTTCTCCTCACCCTTTTTTTTCTTTTTCTAATATCTGGTGTTCTTCTCACCGTATTCCACCATCTTGCTTTGCTTCTCAAGATAGCACCCTTTACTTTTTGGTCTGTTATTTGTTTGAGACGCATTTGTGTGCTTTGTATCTTTGTTCTTAAAAGTGGATTATTTTTACATCGTGCAGACTGGGCCAATAGTTCATTCAGCTGCTCCTGCAACTTTTTTTCCTCATTCCTCTTCTTTTTAGCTTTCCTTTTGGAGTAAGCGATTGTGAAACCTCGCACTTCCATTTTCATTAGGTCCTATCTCAGGTCTTTGTCGTCTAAATACAGGTATTTATTTCTATAGCTTTTAATGTTTCCTTTGAATTCATTAATGTACTCTTCATCCTCTAATAACGATGAATTAAATTTCCAAAATCCCGGCTCAGCCTTTTTGTTGAGAGCGTCTGTTGAATAAATAGTTTGACCGCGCAATGATCAGAGGAGCCTGTTGCGTGGACAACACTACACTCTTTGGCAAGGTTAGCAAGGTTTTGAGATGATAAAAAGTAATCCAACCTGCATTGGACTTTATATGCTTGGTTTCTCCTGGGTAAATTGTTTCTTTTTGGGATTCATTTCCCGCCACACGTCTTGCAAAGAGTATTTTCAGGGATTTTTACGCCATGGCACAAATTGCGTTCACAACTGCGAGGATAATTTTCCATCTCACTTTACTTTCGTAGTTCAAAATTAAGAAAACAATGCTCCTAAAGAGATGTATTACTGATGACCTAGACTCATTTTAATCTTAGATTCAGGGAGTACAATAACAGCAAATGTACGATAAAGATTACTGACACCACTGACGTAAACGCTGCTCTCTGACTATGCCACAATAACCTCACTGCTCCATGACCTTATTGCTTCGATTTACTCCACATGTCCACTACTCCGACATAATTAGATTCCTGGTACGTCACAATAGGCATCACAAAGTGTCACAAAATGTCCCGCTCTTTACGGCTCACAGAACTGTTACATTTTTTAAGGATTAGGGTTAGGCGACACTTTGTAGTGTCTATTGTGACAACCCTCCGATTTACTTCACATGCAGTAGGGCAAAATTTTCTGACGTTTGAACAGAGGATCAAATTCTCCTAAGGTGATTCCCTGGTTTTGCATTTTGCAAATCTACTCCGCATGATTTCTTGCGTCGTCATCAGTCCGCGCGCGCATAATGCGCACATTGATAAAATGACCGATTTTTTTCCTGAAAGAGTACGATGACTCCCACGTCTTTATTTCATTATTTTGCTAAGAACATTGTCTTCATAGAGTTGTAAAACAATCGGGAACAATCTATAGTCAGCTTTTTGGTAATTTCATAGCATTGCTCGCGACAAGGGTGATAATTATAACGAGTGTTACAGCTCTTATTGGAGCTAACTCTATTTTGGAGTGTTATGCGTTCACAAAGGCATCCAAGTACATTTTCCTAGTACGTAAGTGAATAAGCAATAGAATGACGCCAGACTTTTCGGTATATCACGAGTTACATCAACAAAATCGAGCCAAATTGTCTAACACTGGGAGTATGATGCAATTGAAAAACAGGCCTAAATAGAAGTATTTCCTTAGCGTCGTACCTCAGGAATGAACACGATGAACTTCCTTCTTTAATTCGCTTTTATAATCTCCTAGAATGATATGATAAATAACAACAGTGTGCAAAGTTTCATTCTTTGACGAGTACTTTTCCTAGGGAGTCACCTTCAAAGATTCTAGTCCTACAGTACTTGATATGATAATCATAATCATGACACCTATTTTCTCTGTTTTACCAATATTGTTTTGATTAGAGTTGTTCATTAATCTATTAAATGGAAAACGTTCCTTGTCAATAACACATTTCGTTTGCGGTTACTGTTCCTTCTAGGATTATGGTCTCAGTTTCATTTCAGTGAATTTCAGAGAAAGAATGTCTCTAAACTGAACCCATAGGGTTCCTTTGCGATCACGTTTTTCTCCTACGTATCTTCCGTTTAGATTGGAGTGATGGCAATTGTTGTACCACCAACCACCGGTGTACGTCACTGCACAGTTAAAAAAATATCTGTCATTATCTCTATCTTTTGTGGAAAATGCCATGTAATTATGCCATGCCAACGAATCTCCCGCTGTCCCTGAATACGAACTCACTTCAAGTCGATACTGCGCCTGCTCGTTTCCAATGTTAAACCGACCATATTTGGCATACGCTTTGCCTCCGTTCCAATCCTCCAACTCCACTCGCAGAGAGCTGGGTCTAGAGGCCGTCAGCCGGTGGATCTTATCGTTTCCTAACCAGAACTCAGTCGTCAGCTGACCGAAGCCTGATTTGTAATCGTTCCATCCCCGATGGAAGTCTATCGAACCATCTTGTCTTCTTTGAAACACGGTCCATCCTCCGCCGTCGGTGCGCATGTCACAATATACATTGAAGGATCCTTTATCATCGGGGTCGACAGAGTAAACTCCACTGTGAGTTTGACCTGAGTTTAATAGGTCTGAGCAATCTATGGCGTAAGACACAAATTAAAAAAAGAAGTAATCATGTGTTCACAGTGAAGTGAAAAGGGTTTAAAAACCCGCTCTCCCAATAAAGAAACTAATCGTAGAGTGAGGTTTTTATAATGTATCCCACTTGTGCTATGAGCAAAAAAAGCTATAACACTAACAAGTACAGCGAAGTACGATTTCCTTCTAAGTTTCCATCTCGAATGATAATCTAGTTGCTTAGAGACAAGCGAAAGGACAACTGAACATCAGAGTCCGTAA
Organism: Montipora foliosa; assembly: GCF_036669935.1. NCBI lineage: Eukaryota > Metazoa > Cnidaria > Anthozoa > Scleractinia > Acroporidae > Montipora > Montipora foliosa. Next base: position 11,917,774 of record NC_090871.1, read on the forward strand.
CACTGGTTGGACGCTCTACCCATTGAGGTACTAAAACTCTTCGGGAGCTAGTCCTGAATGGACAATTTGTCCCCCGGACCTGCGGGCACTAAAGTCATACTTACAAATTAAGGTGCAATGAGCCCGTGGACAGGACGGCAAACTTGACTTTGCTGAGCCCGCAGAGCAGCGCGACACCGTGACATTGTCCATTCAGGACCTGTAACGATGTTTAACTTTGCATGTGTACCTAATTGATACATTGACCTACATCTAGGTTCCGTGATGTGAACTGTTTCTGCTTGATGAGTATATGCACACTCGATCCATAATGATTAAGGAAAGGAAAGGAACTTTAAGAATCTAGTGGATTTAGCGCTGGAGCACTAATTGGGGACACTGTAAAGTGAAATTAACAATGAACACAACAAGTCAAATGTTGGTTTTTGAGGAGAGGGGAAACCGGAGTACCCGGAGAAAACCTCTCGGTGCAGAGTAGAGAACCAACAAACTCAACCCACATATGACGCCGAGTCGAGGAATCGAACCTGGGCCACATTGGTGGGAGGCGAGTGCTCTCACCACTGCACTGCCCCATCCCTGCACCCCAATTATTAAACGTCTTATTTAGTAGATTAAACGTCTTGTTTAGTGGATTTACTTCGTTTCTTGCCTTAGACAATTCGTTACATGGTGTCAGAATTGGAATCCGGTTTTTACATCAACTGACAGCGAGGAATTACCGCTCAGTGAACGATAAAGATTTTTTGTTAAAACGTTGTTCGCCCTCACGTGGTCGAGTAACCTGACAAACTGCCATACTAAATTAAAGTCTTCGAACATTAATTTGTTTGCTTTTCCTAATTTCTTTTCGACCACGCCTCAGCAAAGGACAGTGAAGAGTGCAAGATATCGGTGAGTAGAGTTGTTTTGTGCTCTAGAAGGAAAACTTTGCCAATAAAATCTAGGTATCTTCGAAAATATGGCAGAAAAACCTGGGGATAGCGGCGAATTTGTGCAAATGCATGGAGTCATTGCTCAACCAAATGTAGTACAAATCCCAAAAAATACCCCGTTGCCTCGAAATTAGAGCTCACAGCGACGAACTGGAAGAAAGTCCATTGTGCAATGAAGCAATTACGTAATAGCTGTAATTCTCAAAGAGCCTGAAAACCCCAATCTAATTAAAACAAATCGCTAAGAACTGCCACATTGCTATCCTGCATCGGCACAGATGCTGTGGAGGTACGTCTACGAAGGCTTCGAATTTGAGAATGAAGACGATAAGAAGGATATTGATATAGTTTTCCAAAAGCTACAGAGTTACTAGATTGGCGAGACTAACGAAATTTACGAAAGATATCGATTCAATAGAAGCGACCAAGAAGCAAATGAATCTGTAGATGCGTACGTTACGGCTCCGCGCACGTTGGCTAAGAGATGTAACTTTCGAGTCTTAGAGAAAACTTAGAAAACTTAAACCTAATTAGAGACAGCGGGATAGTGTCGTAAAACCAAAACCAAAGTAATTACTCTAGCCAATCAGAAAGGAAGGAGACAATCCGGTAAACCAATTAAAACTCGAAGTAATTACACGTAGCCGACACAAAGCGCGTGAAAATGTGCACGCGCGAGCCACGATTGGTTTTGGTTTCACTTCTGATTGGTTGAAAAAGTGGCGCGAGAACTTTGAACCAATCACTGAGTGAAGTAATCATAAACCAAAGCAATTATCTAATTACTTTCGACACTCAATTGAAAACCACTTTAAGTATTGGAATAAGAGCAAGTCAAGCAAGCAAGAAGCTCCTGCAAGTCTCCAAGCTCATCCTGAAGGGTTGCATCGACATATGTAGATCATAAGAGACCTCGAACTAATAGCTGAAAGCAATAAACCAGGAGGAAATCAACTCCATTAAAGAGACCATCGAAAAGACCCCACAAGGGAGAAAGAAATCCTCCTCTATCTGTGGAATGCAGAACCACTTTTTAGTGGCTTTCAAACCCAAGCCTCCTTCACCAGATCTGGCCCCGCCTACCGAGCTTCATACACAGAGACGGGGCCGTAAGCCGCTGTATGCAGTGGAGGATTTCTTTAATCTTTAACCTTTCTTTATACACGGTACAAATTCATCAGGATTGAAAGAAATAAAGCCATTAATCGTAACTATTACAAAATTCTCAAACCTGATTGGTTCTGTGCGTGCCTATTTATCGTGTAATTGACACGCGATCACGTGGGTGTCTAATTACAGGTATCCAATTTGAACGACTCCAAATTATGCTATTCGCGCGTCAATCACATGAATTTGGATGGGGTCTTCCTTGCTGTATTCCTACTGTTCTCAAAACAGATTCAATATAATGTTAACTTTTTCACTCAAAAAGGTATTCAAAGACTTTTTACCTCTAGTTTTGTTCTGATTTTCTCGCATTTTGTTATAGTTACGATTAATTAGTAATAGGACTTCGTATTGTACAATTCAGGGGTAATGCTGGTAATTTCAAATCACGCGCACGATTACTCCCTGAATTGTAGTCCACTCAGTCCTATTACTTTTTTATATAGTGCAATAAATAAATTTGTATATGTGCTAAAACTACTTCATTACTGAATAAATACTAACATTAACTACTAACTATAACCTGTTTTCCATGAATGCACTGCTCTATCAGAATTTAAAAAAAAAATTCTGATAGAGCAATTGCTTTTAATTAGTTATTTAAGGGGTATCCGATTTCCTAAGGTTAAAGTTTAGGCTGTTCCAGCGGTTTGCACCACTGTAACTAAAACTATTTTTCAGATTGTTAGTTCGCGGAAAGAGAACAACTAATTTGTTTGCAGAGTTTCTTAGGGTAAAACGTGTTTCATTTCATTTGATAAATTTAGACGAAAGATACTCCAAAACAAGGCCATTCAATGACCTACATTCCATCAAGACACCATGCAAGGGGAAAACAGGGTCTATGTGGGAAACTATTCGTAAATGTCTCCCAGCAAGGCTCTCGACAAGGCTTTCTATTAACAAAGATACAGACCTGGTAGCCACGGAATTTAATGAGGTTTTTACTTCACTGGGACGCAAAGCAGCGGATGCCGCGAGCGAGCTATTAAGGAACATAAGCTGATAGCTTTGTTACAGCCTTCTCTTCAGCACCCAATTCACCAAGCCAGCGTTTCAATTTCTATCCCGAGGCATCCAGCAAGATTCGAAATTTTATATGTACAATGCCATCAAATAAGGCCCCTGGGCCTTACAAGATGTCCATGCGAGTTATCAAGGACTGCCAAGCTCACATACCACCCGTCTTAACTGATATCATCAACTGCTCCTTGACCAGTTCTGTCTACCCGGACTCATGGAAGTACGGGAGTTTATTCCTCTTCATAAGGAGAGTGATCACGAGGTAGCTACAAACAATTGCAATTTGTCCCTATTACCAACTATATAAAAGCTGTGAGAAAAAGTTGCCCTAGCTCAATTTATCACAAGCTTCGAAACAGTCACCAAAGTGGCAACCAATTACATCACTCTACAGAGATATTGAACTATTTACCACCGACATATTCCTGAATGCGATGGAGCAGAAGAAAGTGTCCACTTAGGTGGGTTCGGTTGCATCCAACCAATCCGTGTTGCGTTCCGACAAGGAACGAACGAGGGGTCACCTCATTCAGCACCTCTCCGAACCTCCACAATTCACCTCGATGGTGATCACTGCGCTTCCTTTAAACAAATTCCCCAGGCACCAGCGGCACTTGCTTTTTATTCGTCGTTTTTCCGTAGTTCGCTTTCGCTTTAGCTCTCCGTTGCAATTGTTCCTCGAGCACCACAGGAACTGGAGACGCAGATCGGCGTAACAAGGATCCAGATACGGGCAGGATCGACCTTGTTCGACGGCAAAGGAACCTCTGTGCTGAGCTGGGGAGTAGGTCATACCCTGAAATGGGGTGTTTCTATGCTCTAAAAGGCTTGTAAGCAGGTCAGTCCTTTTTGACATCTTCTTGGCTTCTTTGATAGCAGATTCTGCTTTACTGGTGGCCCTTGCATAGTACGGCGATCGAGTGACCAGCTGAAGATCATAGCAAAATTCATAAATTCTTGTGGGATATATTGGGGTCCATTGTCTGATAGGAACGTCTTAGGAATGCTACAGCGGGCTGGGAGAAGTGTGCCTTTGTGACTGAAATAACATGTGCCCCAGATATGTCCTCGTTTAATTAAGTGAACTTCGAGCCAGTCACTGTAGTGGTCAACTGTCACGTGCATCACTCCTGTTCACCAGAACGCATTAAATAAAGCTAATTATAGGCCATTGACTATTCTGCCGGCTCTTTCTAAAGTGTTTGAAAAAAATATTCATAATAGAATAAGCCGGCAAGTTTATCATAAATATGTATCCGCTTAGAGACAAAATCATGGTTGCGAGACGGCACATCATAGTTTAACAGAGAGGTGGCGCATGGAATCACAAAACTGTTGGAATAATATCAATGGATCTATCTAAGATTTGCACAACTGTATATAAGGCACTAAATACTAGCAACGTTCCAAGTACTATATGTAAGCTGGTTATACAGCTAGTTCATCCCGATGGAGCGCTGTTGGAGCACACTATTTATCAGATGGCCAGCAATTAGCCATAAACTGAGTCAGGGCAGACTGGGTTGGATCACTTTGTGTAGTAACCATGATTTCCTCTAATGTATCCGGGTGCATTGTATGGCAAGTGTTTTGGGGTTTCTTGAAAATAGTTTCAAGTGGTTGGTGGTCTGAATGTACAACAATATCTTGCTTGCCATACAGGTACTGATAAACCTTTGAGCCTGCTATTTTGATGGCCAGACACTCTTTTTCGATACGAGCATACTTCTTTCAGGTGCTGACAACGTGGAACAGGTGAAAGCCATGGGGTATCCGTCTCGTAACAGTGCTCCACCCAGGCCTTTGTTTCTGACATTTACTTATCAAAAGCATGGCTTCTTGACATCAACAAATTTCAGCGTTTCGGCATTTGCAATCACCTGTTTGGCTGCTTTGAAGGCTTGATCATGCTGTAAGGACCACGATCAGACTTTATTGAAATGTGTTATTTCGGTAAATGGCTTCTCAACTTCGGCAAGATTTGGCGAAAAACTCGACAAATAGTTGAAGATATGTCCTTGAAAACATCCAGCGGGGCACTACTCATGATCAGGTCAGGACCACTTATTACGGGCTCTCTATTGGCAACAACTACAACTGCAGCGGTATCACGTACTCGCTTTTGCCCACCACTGAGTGAATACAAATGTGCGAGTCTGATGCAGCATGCGCAAACTGTTCTGTTGGAGTGACTTGTGTGGTGGTGGGAGTGCTATCCCATTTTTCTGAGTGACTTTTTTTCTGGGGCCTGAACTTAGATGACAAATCACTGAATCACCACCGCGTTTCGCAACACTCAGGGCTGAGAGTGACCGTCTCGTCTTTATCTCAATGGGACCCTGCTTGATACCGTCGGAACCACTCAGTAATAGTAGTTGTGATCCCATGACTTCTTTATTCAACAGCCGAAATCCCGGAGGCTAATACTTCCCTTGAGTTTCACAAACCAACTCTACCTGCCCCACATGCCTGATGACACCCCTCCCCCCTCCCATAGGGGTGCAGAGTAGCACAAGATGGTCTGATAAGAGAACTTACTTTACCACTTGCTGGACACAAACTCCGGAGGTCATCCAATGCCAAGATATTAGTTGTCAAATCCGTATCCAATTGGAGTGTCTTCCAGACAAACTAATTCTCAGCAACTGATGACTTGATTGAAGCACAGAACGTTCCTCCTTTTTGTACAGAGACAGTTTTCACAGAGTGAATGTAAAGTGTATACAAGTCATATGCATGATGCTCACAAACAGAACCAGGCTCATCCATTGCATTCACATTCTTCATTTTCCTCATGCACTTCTTGGCAATACGCCCTTACTTACCACCGTTCCGACACACATACTTAAGTACAACGGACACGGTACTTTTCTCTAGGGTGGCTCGGCTGAGCTCCACAGTAGTTACACTCACTTTGGCGCGATCCTTTGTGTGGATTCTTTCCTTTCCAACGAAAGCGTTTTAAATTATCTGCCCAGTTGACTTGCTCCTGATCTCCCGCACTTGCCTCATCAGTCCGTTTTCCTCCGCACAGGATTCATAGTTCTTGGCAATTTCCAAAACAGTAGGAAACGCCTTGTTTCGATGACCATTAGTGTTTAACTTTCCTTGTAAATTTTCATATACTAAACCAGCAATAAACCTATCACGACATGTTTGGTCCTCAAAATCCCCATATTCAAAATACTTGGCTCGCCCTGCCATTCAACATTCCCAGGCACAAATTGATTTTCCTTCAGCTTGAAACATGCGACCCACCTTTGTTCGCTCACCTTGAACACTTAAACTGCCTCAAAATTTCTTGATAAGAGCTTGAAGAAATTTCAATGGGTTACTTCTATCCTCAACATTTAAACCAAGTATCTTATATTTTTGGTTTATTAGCCTCTTCTTATCATATGGCCCGTACGGCCCCGCGCGCGCTTTCATTGTAAAACTATTGGGAAAATCCCCGTATGAGGGCCATACGCATTAGGGCGAGCAGGGCCGGAGGAAGCCGTACGGCCCTGCTAGGAACACGTACTCCTCAGTGCGGTGCGCTTTTAGGGGATTTCGTTGCTTTTAAACATACAAGTTATTTACAGCCAGAAAAGCAAATGCAAACAAGATATTAGATAAATGTTCTGTGCATATTTTTGTTTTTTATTTTGTCCTAACTTCATCTTCTGAGTGCTCTTAAATAGTGTGAAGAGCCCATATGATAAAATGCTTATTGACTGAGTTTGGGTCGGGCCGGACAGGAAAATATTTGGCCCTCGGTCATGGCACACGGACCTCGCTGCGCCCGGTCCGTACGCCATGACCTCGGGCCAAATATTTTCCCGTCCGGCCCTCCCACTCAGTCAATAAGTACATATTATCATATGACTCGTACGGCCCCGCGGGCGCTTTCATTGCAAAACTATTGAGAAAACCCCGTATGAGGACCGTACGCGATGGCGCAAGCAGGGCCAGAAAAAGCCGTCCGGCCCTGCTAGGATCGCGTACGGCCCTCATACGGGGATTTTCTCAATAGTTTTGCAATGAAAGCGCGCGCGAGATGCGAACTAAAACAACTTTGTTGCAATTGCTATATAAATTCCGACTTTTCGGTCAAAATGAGCGACGTCAGTGAACATTCCGAATTTTGTTACCCGGAAAAAAAAAGGGAAAAGCGCGGTGGTCATACGATAAAATGCTTATTGACTGAGTTAGGTCGGGCCGGACGGTAACATATTTGGCCCTCGGTCATGGCGCACGGACCTCGCTGCGCTCGGTCCGTACGCCATGACCTCGGGCCAAATATTTTCCCGTCCGGCCCTCCCACTCAGTCAATAAGTACATAATATCTAAAGAATGGCTAAAGAATGCCAGGAAATGTCAAGAATGAGACGCGAATAAAATTTATTTTTTTTATAGGCCATTTTTTTTTGCTTCGGGACCTTGTTCTTTGGTTACGACGATGAATAGGTTTAAACGTGGAATTTTGGAAGGAAAACGATTTGCAACGCGTCACTACAAATATGAACTTTTTGATAAGTGTCTACTATTTTAACAAAAGGTGCTAGTGATCTAAGCTCTACAGACTTCTCTTCAGTAGTTTTGCTTGTGATTAGGTATAATTCGCAAGGCTAAAACCAGGCCACACATGCGATAACTTTCTTTATAGTGCTTCTTCTTTGATTCCTCGCTTTATTCGCTTCACGCGAATATCTCAATTCGCTCTGACGAGGTTAATGCCCAAAACCTCATGTCTCAAATATTTCTTACGGTGGTGATTCAGAATTTACGTAAGCAACTCGTTTCATAACGCTAAATTTTCTTATCTCACATCAGGGATTGTTATTTAGTTACTATCATATCAGTCTTAACTGCTATTCATAAGATACACTTCAGTCTCAAATTACGTTCACTCACGGCTTTTGCGTTCTATCAACGTATTAGCCACAGGTGCCTTTGATTCTTGGCTGAAGCTTATACTTATGCTTACTTTTACAATTACGCTAACTTCACTCCCGCATTACATTTTCTAGGCTTGTTTTTATGCTGTATACTTATGTCCTGTGTAAACCAGCCTCTATACCTATATGGAAAATAGGTGTTGCAAATGTCGTCTATGAGAGTCCCAACATTGTCTCTCTGGCCAATTCACTGAAGCAAGATGAGCTATGCATTGACTTGAATAGTTGGCTCGATTCACGCTCAGCACTTAATTGCATACGTATCTTACCTTTATGACAAATTTGGTGGCAGACATTCTTTCCAGGAAAAATGACTGCGTGTGAGAACTAGAGATTATTAGTGACAATGATAATCTTGATAATGTAACTTGTGCCTAAATTTCGGTGCATTTATTCACTTTTCTTATAGTATTCTGCCCAAATTAGGAAAATTCCTCTCCTTGCATAAAATTATACTACTTTACATGTTTCTCCGCTCACCTCGTGGACGCCGAACCTCTACGTAACTCAAAGTTTCTATGGTAGACACTCCAGCGCTGGTTGCAACACAAATGTAGTTTCCTGCATCCTCCTTTTTAACATTCCTTATAACTAACGCTCCATTAATCTGTTCATTTCGTCCAGCTGGCAAAGA
>NC_090871.1:11931472-11966472 GCF_036669935.1 Montipora foliosa
CCTTTCGATCCAGGTGGACCGGGAGGTCCTGGGGGACACGATAGGCAGGACTGAGGTGAGTCCGCTCGGCGTCTTCTTTGTCTTACAAGCTCAGGTTCTAAAGGATGAGAAATCAATGAAAGCAGTAAATCGAAATTTGAGACATTTAACAATATCTTCTAGACCAGATAAAAAAGGAGGAAAAAATGTAAAATCTGCAACTGAATTATCCCACGATTGCTTTGTTTACTCTTTGTTTAGTAGCCGTCTCGATAGAGTCAAGAATTGAAACCAAACAAAGCTGCCTTTATTCAACGGCTTTATTAATTTTTAATATATTGTTATTTGAAGCTTAAATAGTGGATGATTTTTTTTTTCACGAGGGCGTCTTTGTTGATCAGCAACAATAAATCTCGTGTCTTAAAGGGGCATCGTCACGCTGTTTTAGTCAAAATTCAAAACTGTAGTTTTGTTTCCAATGGCTATTGAAGTGCTCTGAAGCTATTCTTTTTTGTTTGCAGCCAAGGATGGAGAGGATGGAAGTGGACTGAAACTTGAAAAAATTGGCCAATTTTTTCAAGTTTGGAGAAGTTGTCCTCTGAAAGTCGCCAAAAGTTAAGTACGAATAGCTCTTTGTGTCAGTTAATATATTATATTCAGGTTCGCATCAGTGAGTTGTCAGGATGTTATACGTGTGAGCTAAAGTACTAATTTAGATTTTTATCAAGTTTTGACCTAAAAACAGTAAATCTAGCATGAAAGTGCCCCTTTAATTAAGACTTCAGGTTAAGTTTTTTTTCCGAAATACATTATTCATTCAACTATTAATGAATTACAATAATATAGGCAAAGAGAGAGCAATAAAATAAGTTACGCGAGTACAAAAAGTTGAAAATGTATCCCTTGTGAGGCATTCACACAGAGACACACTCGCACTCACTCCTAAAGGCCGTAAAATAAACTCTATTTCGACAAGGATTACTTTGTTTTAAGCACTGATATAATCCCATTATCGGGGTTGAGCGTCTTGCTTCTTTCTACGCACCTGGCTCTCTATAAGGGGGAAATTGTACTGTGTATTAGACTCCCACATTTTTGCATAAACCAATTCTCACGAGGCTAGCGTGTTTCTGTGTTTGTATCCAAGTAGGCCCGAAACCCTTTTTTATACCAAGAGTTCGTAAGTGGAAAAGCGTCTCAATTAGGCCTTGAACGCAGTCTTGAATGGTTAATATTCTGGATTTTGCACGGTTACGAGTGATATTTTTCCTGTGACGGGTAACAGAAATCTAAATGTGAATAGCCTTAGCAGTGTAATTTTAATGAAAACAAATGTTCAAGTCAAAATTGAATGCTAAAAATCCCGTGAGAACTTGGTTTAAGATGAACATCGAGCAATAAAGCGCGTCAGCGGCCAAAAATCCCATAAGAGCTTGCGCGCATCTTACTTACAGATCAGGACTTGTACCGTCGGCCATATTGTGTCGCGGTGGAAGAGCACATAGAAGTTGTGTTGAGTGCAAGCGATTAGCCAACCATTTTACACATGTATTTCATTCAGTCACTTCGGAAAGATCTGTAAAGCTTTGAACAACGTTTTGAAGCGGTGAATTTATCGTATTTAGTTTAACCTTCTTGCAAGGTTATAACCAGTGCGCAAGTTGTTCGAAAAGATCTTTCTGCCGTAAGATTTCGAGTTCTCCGATCGACTCTGCTAATAAGAGATCCCGTCTAGAATTAGTGTGTCAAGACTTGCTTTTGGACTATCTTGAGACTGCAAACCTAGGATGAATTCTTATTATATTTCTATTAAAATAGTGTGAACAGTTCTTTTGTCATTGCCTTGTCTGTGACCGGTGATCAGATATTCGAGTTAGAGGTAGTCAAGTTGATGTGGAAGCAGCTTCTGTCACTTGCGTTACGGTTCAGTGAGGTTTCCTACAGATCGTTTTCGGACTGCTGTTGTCGTTACAGCTCGGTGTACTCTACCGCTAGACCTTGCAAAAGGTAATTTTGTCCTTTTTTTTTTTTTTGAAAGGAATTGAGTTTTCGTGGATAGGTTCCTTTAGAGTTGATTTTCAGCTTATCTCCCGCACACTTCTTCCGTAAAAAGATTCGTGAGACCCCCAGTGTTTAAGTGTTTCCTTTTCAGTTCCCCCTTTAAAATTACACATTAAGATTGTGTTCAGCTTAGCTTCAATTGTCAACTTTCAATTTCGATTGTTGAGTTGAATTTATCATAAAATTTGCCACAAATGCTTCACTTTCCAATTCACTAGAGTTAAGTCTAGCTTATATCTTTTTTTGAAAGGTATTGAGTATTCGTGGATAGGTTCCTTTAGAGTTGATTTTCAGCTTATCTCCCGCACTCTTCTTCCGTAAAAAGATTCGTGAGACCCCCAGTGTTTAAGTGTTTCCTTTTCAGTTCCCCCTTTAAAATTACACATTAAGATTGTGTTCAGCTTAGCTTAAATTGTCAACTTTCAATTTCGATTGTTGAGTTGAATTTATCATAAAATTTGCCACAAATGCTTCATTTTCCAATTCACTAGAGTTAAGTCTAGCTTATATCAAAGTTTAAAAAAAAGAGGTATTGAAGGTTTGATCTTTGCGAAGAATTGAAAAAAAAAAAAAAAAAGAAAGAAACTATTCCCAGCTGAGCCTCAGAGATTGTAAACAATGTCTTCATCAGTACTTACTTATAGTATATGTAAAAAACCTACAAGGAAGAATCTCGTCCCATAAATGATGTTAAAGGAAAAATGTCAAGCCTGTAGGAATGCCACTATCCGCCTCTGGTGTTCAGCGTCCAAATGCACAACTCCCCTGCACAAGCTAAAACATTTAAAGTCACTACCAAAGTCCACTTATGTCCAGGTTTGACCCTAATTAGATACACGCCCAATTTTGACATCCAACACAAACTGTCCCTTTAAGGCTAAGCATTTGCTACCTATTTTCAACAATCAGGTAAGGGTAAAGGTCAGCATTATTTTTAGCTTTGGGTAAATGCAGCAGCTAATCTTCACTTAAAGAGTAGCATTTGGGGGACACTTTGTGACATAAATTGTCTGTATTCTGAGACACAAGTGATGTTGAAGTTGGCGACAAGAGCAAGGGGACACTTTGTGACGCTTATTGAAATCTGCGTGCATCTAATTAGGGTCAAACCTGGACATATCTCCCAAAGTCAGTAGATGATTTGTTCCCTGAAGCTAAGAAAACTTTTTTGGAAAAAAAGTTTGGCTGTGTGGCCCTCATAAGCAGTTTAAGGTGCTGTGGTGCATGTTATGTAAGGTTGCACAGGCTGTCACCCAGTGTAAAACATGGGTGCCTCAAATGAACAGATCTGCCAGGAAATTCTTGAAGGCCAATTTGATGGGGTAAACTTTCCTTCTTTTAACTCACATGGTAAAATTCTACCATACATATTCTACCTTACTAGTTGGTTTTTCAGTTTGGATTGGTAATGAAAAGATGAACACAATTCAAGGATCTCCCAAGCCCACGAAACTGAAAACATGGCATACTGTCATGCTTGTATAACAGGGTAAAAGTTACAACTGGTAACCCTGCAAAATACAGTAAAGATCCACACATAAGAACCTAGAATTTTCGAGGTCAGGCTGAGCAGGTTCTAATATTTTAGGCTATTTTTTCATAATTCAGGCTGATTACATGTAGTTTCTTAATAGGTTCTTATTTCTCAGAGGAACAACAATAAATTTCTATATTTTATTCATAAGATATGTAGACAGTATTGCACTGTAGCTTTATGGAAAACATATTTCTAGAGAAAATCCAATAAAATGCCAATCAAAGAAAACATATACACAATAGACCTAATCGGCTAACTCAATGTTGTACCCAATTCAAATCTCCCAAGATTAAGATTCTTTGTGCATTGTATTTGCATTATAATGTACCATTCATATTTAAATGATATGGAAATACCTGAAACAAAACGTTTTTTTCCCAAAGGGTTTGAATTGGGTACAACATTGAGTTAGCCGATTAGGTCTATAACAGGAGTTTTCTTGAGGGTGATTTTTCTGTAAAAGTACTCTTTTTCTTTGCCAGGCTCTGCAGGTTCTTATATTTTTGGGTATTTTTAAAATGCCAAATTTCAGCCTGTACTAGGTTCTTATATGTGAGTTTGTACTGTATTCATTATTCCCTAAAATAGAAAACTAATCCAGGCTATAAAGAGTACTCTTTTTGCATTCTAATAATCAGATCAGAGTCAGTAACTATTACTGACTAATTCAACGTCAGGACATTTTTCCTTTACCTTTGATAATAAAAAAATAAGATCACAATATTTTTCATCTCTACACGAATACTGGCTTTAGCAATGTTTTGGAAACATGATTGTAAACATGCGAACCTCACTCTCTAGGAGGTGTTTCTTACTAGAAGTAAAAAGTAAAAGGGGCAAGCCATTGTCTTCACTGCTTTCAACTTCCATTCAGGAAAAAGTGAATGCAAATGCTAACATCATGGAGGGCTTAGCTTTCACCTACTCCAGAGAGAGACCTGGAAGTCCCAAATGGGTTGAACTGTTGAACTGTGTGGCACAGCAATACACAAATAAGGAAATTAAGCAAATGTTCAGGTTTACTAACAGTCGAGGAGAAGAAGTATCATGCACAGACTACGAATTAACAAAAGCTAGACTTTATAGTAAGATGTATGGTCCAGGAGCAGCACTTCCGAAAATAAGACGCCAATATAGTCATAAACTTTCACCAGAAACCATTGCTTTTGTCTTAGAATTTATCCATCATCTAGACAGTGAAGAGTATTCATCTTATAAAAGTGGCCCCTGTGATGGAAAACAAAAATCAGGGATAAGTGAATTATTAGGAGGAGGAAATCAACCTGTTTTGTGGTTCAATTAAGCAAAACAAGTCTGCCTTTTATGACAGATAATACATTGTAAACAGGAATGTGAACAACTGGAGATTAGACCTATAAGCTTTAGTACAATTTTTAAGGGTTTGTCTGCAGGAAATTTTAAAATAATGGCAGAGAAGGCAGGACTCTAATATTTGCACAAAACTTGGCGCGGAGTATTTCATCGTGGTAGATAAGCTGCTAACTCGTTTAGGTGAAATGCTGAGGAGCCAATGTAAACCAGACATTAAACTCCAGGATTAATGAGCAAAGCAAAGACGTTAACAAATAATATATGACTGTTTCCGGTACAAGAAAATTCAGAACGAACAAATTTTTTTGCTACAGTGGTACATCTTCCAACACCATCTAACAGGACATTTCAACAGCTTTGCTCTTTCCACACGCCAGCAGTCTAACTTAAGTTTTTTGGCATCACCTTCACTTTTTTGAGCAATAAAAATTCTTGGAAATGATGTGAACTTTCCAAAAATAATGTACAAGGCAAAGAATGTTGTTGTCCAAATATGAAACGTACAACCGTCAGGCTGAAGAACGATCGCACGTGAAGGAAGCTCGAACGCAAGTGGTTTCGAATGTCAATTATGTAAACAAATTGAGGTGTTGTATTTTCAAACTAAAATTACGCAACTGGTTCAAAACAAAACCACATTTATTTTGGTAGCACTGAAAAGCTTGCACTTTAACGTTCTGTATTGTAGTGACATATGTCTGGTACACTATACAATGAACTTACAACAAAGCGGATAAACAGTGCTGCCATAAAGAATTCGTTAACCAATTATATCTGCCACAAAGGAATCGCGGATGATTGGAAAAGTTCATGATTTCAAAAGCATTTTACTATGCAAAGTGAAAGCACCAGAGGTGATGTTCAAAATAACAGTATGATCAGTAATCCAGTACTTACCAAATGGAAGCAGATCTCTTGCTGAAAGGGCGATGTTTAAAGTTGAGAAATGGACTACCCTGCAAGTTTGAGGCGAGATCAGACAACCGGTTCAAATACATTTAAAGCAAATAATGCTCAAATCAAGTGTAGAACATCTAGAAACTTTCAATTGAGACGTGCAATCCTTGGTACAACAAGATTTTTGCAGCGTAGCCTGACAAGAACGAGGTAAGTAATATGGGTTTCGCACAACGGTGTATCTTATTTTCAATTCCCAAACGCATAAAAACTCAATGATGTGTATTCCGTTTACGCTGAAACAACTAACAAAATTACGGTTTCAACAGAACAGGTGAAGTCAAAACCTTCATTTTGAAATGTTGGCAGTTTCATAAAGTTCACAAATAATCTCGTTTGAGCTTTTTTTTCTCAAGGGAAAATCTCGCTCAAGGAATTGGAGAACGCAAGTTGAGCTCGACCGGCCGTTGGCAAAACCCGGATCGGATCGGATCGGATCGGATCGGATCGGATCGGATCGGATCGACAAAACCCGGACTGGTTCAATATCAAAATTCCTGCCAATAGACACATGAAATCCCTGGGTCACCAGTTTAAGGTTACCAGTTAAGGTTACTACCCACCTTCACGGGTGTCCTTCCGGAAAAAAGTTCGTACTCGCCTTAGTCTCAATAAAATCATAACAAACTATACATCAGAAGATAGCTTAGTAAATGCAGTTTACGATAAATGTACTGCTTTAGCGAGTTTTTCTTTTGGTAAGTGTTAGAATCGGCGCCGGTAAGACGTGAAACCGCCGAGGGTTCTTCTGTTAAATTTATCGGGTATCGGATGCCGCTTCACGAGCAAAATGACTTCACAGTGTTGTTATTCACAAGCCATCAATCAACAAAAGCTTGTCAGGAGATTCCGATATTTAGAATAATTTCTCATGGCGTCCATTTACACAACATACCTCGCATATTTTTGGCTACTCCAACCTTAGATGCGGATATCTAAACAACCAATCAGAATATCGAAAACGCCTGAGACAATTTCGTTGATTGATGGCTTGTGAATAACAACACTGTGAAGTCATTTTGCTCGTGAAGCGGCATCCGATACTCGATAAATTAATTAGAAGAATTCTCGGTGGTGTCACGTCTTACCGGCTCCTGACAATAAAAGGAAAACTCGGTTACACTATATCTGTTGGCGTAAACTACGTTTATTAAGACTAAAAACAAAATAAGTATGCAAGGCTGGTTTTACGGCTGTGAGGATATATAGTGTTTGTTTGACCAATTTTCGTCAGGCACGGCCTGACTTCTTCAGGGAGTTAAATCATAACTCGTACATAACTCCCTGAAGAAGTCGGGCCGTACCCGACGAAATATTGGTCAAACAAAAACTATATATCCTCACAGCCGCACAATCAGTCTTGCATAATTATTTTGTTTTTAGTCTAAATATTATTTGCTGGTCAGATCTCCCAAGATCCGGCACTTGTACTTTGTTCAGCTGGCCCTTGCATACAAAAACTGTCCACATTTATTAAGCTTTCCTCTGATGTATAGTTTGCTATGATTTTATTGAAACGCAAGTACGAACTTTTTCCGGAAGGACACCCGTGAAGGTGGGATGTGACCCAGGGATTTCATGTGTCTATTGGCAGGAATTTTGATATTGAACCAGTCCGGGTTCTGTCGATCCGATCCGATCCGATCCGATCCGATCCTGGTTTTGCCAACGGCCAGCTCGACCCTTACGCTAATTGTGCTTTAACACAGCCTTTCAAAGAGATTTCAGAGTTTTAAAGTATCAATTGTTATTGAAATAACTTAGGTTATAGAAGTAAAACAATTACATACCTTTAATCAATTGATTTGGCAAGATAGTATCGACAGTAAACCGTCTCAAACCGTCAGAATCAGCCATAACTTCTGTGACAAACGGCGGGCATTGTCCGCATCTCATGGCAAGTCTACTGAAGCAAATCTCCCATTTACATCCTAGGGGTTTTTCTACCACAAAATGCTTCATATCCTTCCGACAAAGGTTAGAAATGAGCCAGGGAACAGGACTTTTTGTGAGTCGAAATGATTATTGCGGCCATCAAAATATTCCCTGGCGCGAAACACACGTGATTCCAACTAAAATTGACTGGCGGTAAAAGATTATTATGGTATTTTTGGCCGCGCAATGCTCGAAGTTCAAAAGAAACTCGTCTTAATTTGTAGATAAACTGGAAATTAAGTTTCCAGTTATCCAGGACTAGCTTAATTGGGTTTTGAAAAATTGGGCCCAGTACCATGCTCTGTAGAGCAGCCTTGCTATAAGAAGAAATCACAAAACACAATTACAAACCACAAACAATTAGCATCCTCTTTATCGTAAGTATTTTGAAATATGTAGGCGCGTGTTATTTATAGTCTAATTGGATTTCAGAAAAAAAAGATGGCCGAGACCTATCGAACTAACATTATCGGTCAAAATAATTTACTACCTTTAATTAAACAGGGCCGTAGCAAGGGGAGGGGCCTGGGGGGCCCGTGCCCCTACACTTTTTCTCCAAAAGCAAAAACACACAAGTTTTAAATTGTTGGAAGTAGAAATTGTTCTTCCATAAGTTTGAAACAACAAGATGTAAATAATTCCGGATAGAATCGTTACTGATAAACTTAATTTACAGTACCATTTCCCCAGTTCATATTTTTACTTCTTTTATTTGGTGATACAAAACTGCAGGTAAAAACGAGAAATGTGACAAATTTATAAATATGTCAAATCGTCTTGCCATCCAGGCGACTCACCGCCTTCATTACTGGATTCGTCTTTGGAACATGATCTTAAGTCAGCCATGTCCCCTAAAAAAATCCCGAAAATCCAAGCAGAAGTCGCTGTTATCCTGGGTAAGGCCCCTGGATAATAAGGCGAACGTCGAGGATGAGAATGTAGAAAAGTCTTGCGATGCAGAAATGCCAGAGAGGAGTTGTGAGAGCGGCCGGGATTATACTGCTAGTGAGTCTATTGAAGTAGTTGCTTCCCAGTTACCTCTACTTGGAGACGAAATCAGCCAAGAAATCACTTTCTTCTAAGTCCTACAGCAACAGGAATAGGTCCTTCCAGTAGGGGTGGTTTGATCGCCACCCAAAATACTAATAAATTGACTATGTACAGACTGACTGACTGTTATGCATCCATTGACCAAGACAGTCGATGATTTTCTGTAACTCCCATTTGATTTTTATTGGGAATACCATGGACAAAGAACGGTCTTACACCCCTGCAATGCGTCCTCCGAACCCCAAAGCCCCAATTTTCAAAATATTTGTCGTTGAAAAATCTTTGGTCCCACCTCAGTTTTTCTGGGCCTGCTACGGCCCTGTTAAAACATTTATCCAGCCCGCATCCTGATACACTTTTTAGGTACTTCACACATTCTTTTGACATAATAAATCCCAAATGCCTTTTGAATAGTGTTAGTCTTTTGCAGAGGCATCCAAGATATTTAAGCGTTATAAAATGAAATCACTCACTTCCCCTCAAACCTTGAACTCTTCGATCTTTTACGAGCTTATAAACAACAAAATTCGAAGCGAATTTAGGGAACGTTCACAAAAACTTGTTAACTTGTTGGGAAGGGGGGGAGTGGGGGGAAACCGATGAGAAATTACCTACTTTCTAAAAAAAATATAAAATTTGGAGGACCCCTACTTGCTGCATTAAGCATTTTCGGGGACCCCCTTCTAGCATCCCTAAAATTTGAGACAACATCCCCAACCTACCTCATGGCCACAAACAATGCAGAGGAACAAAGCCAGAAGAACGAGCGAAACAAATTAAGGCAAAAACAGAAAAACGCCTCCAAAGAGCATAACGATCTGCTACCGAAAAAGGAGAAAAAAAGGCAAGGCAAACAAAGCCTTTAGAAAGCCAGCTATATCACTGATACACGGCACAATCTAACAGGCGCTCAAGAACAAAAAGATCTCGGGCCGGGGTTAAAGCTTTAAAAGCAGAATTACTCGCTTCTACCACTGACAAGCCTATCGGTTGGGACGCAAAGGCGTAAGGACAAAGGGTCACATTTACATTACTGCAGAGACAGGGTTTTCCGCGACAGCTTTGTAAAGTAGCGGACATATTTCTCAAAGAAGGGGAAGTGACATATTTGGCGCCGCAAGGCGCCTTGCGAGCGCCGAGGGCGTTAGCTACCCAAGGGGGACTGGGGGAAAACCCAAGAATCAGTTTCCCAGGCAAGGCTGGAGTTCCCTCAAATTCTCTTTAAAAAGAAAGTAAAAATATATATATAATAATAAAAAAATGAGACAAACCCCTCAAATCAAAGAACCGGACATGGAATGGGAAATCGCCAGACGAAACGTTAACGTCCGGCCTCCGGCCTCAAATTGACGCAACCCTGACCTGCTGCAGAGAAAATTGACCCTAAAAATATATCATCAAGACGAACTATTGTCTTGTCACACAGTAGTATGAAGAACCAAATCGAAAGTCTCATAGAACAAAAACCATTGTTAACTAAAATGTTACTGGAAGCGCCTAAAAGAGGCGTCCATTCAAATCTGTACCCGAAAGAGCAAAATTATGACAAATTATGACTTCTCTTGTAGCTGACTTAGCGAAATACAAGAGACGCCAACGACTTCGTACAAGCTAAACGACTTTCCATGTAGAAACCTCTGCTAGCAGTATATATACTATGCCACCGAAAATGTAAATAAAAGATTTATCAATAGATGTTATACGTTGAGACCTACCGGGAACATTCTTTGTCGTCTGTATAAAGTTTGATCTGCTTGTCAGTGGCTGAACCTCTACGACGCTCTCAATTGCATTTATTCTCTTCTTGTAGTCGCTCAACTCAAATTCAATCCTCAGAAACCCAGCACAGTAAAACAGAATCGACAGAACAGAAACGATTGAAGCAAAAGAAGGTAAACTCTGCTTCTGTGAATTCATTGTGCGAACGCTAAACAATTCGTCGTCTTTAGGGTGGATAGGTATCCCTTGCACTGCAGCTCGTTACGCGATACTATGATCCCGAGTGTGGGTAAATTGCCAAAATTAATGGCCAGGGGTGATCCGATTATGTCAACTTGATCTTTTCCTGATGGCTTCATGTGGCAACAAGGAAGTCTTATCAAAATATCAATATTGATTTGTATCATCTTTTCGCGACAATTCTAACACAACGCAATTGACAGTTTTCTTGAAAGCTGGCAGTAGAGAATAAGATAACAAATAGAATGGACACATATCCTTTCGTGAATACGTTCTTGAATCTTAATTTACTTTGGACTTTCATGTTGCGTTTCAGTCGCAGGGGAAACTGAGCAAGTAAATGCACTGACGAATGCAATGTACGTGCGCAAAATGTTTTGCTAATTAGAGCATTTTTGTGGCGTTTTTGCCTTGCTGTTTCTGTTATCGTTACTCAATTCCAAAGCTGATTGGGTTTCCAATCATCATTCACTTCGAAGTCATTTGAAACTATTGTAGATTCAGGAAGATCGTCTGCTATTATCAACTCCTGTATCGAGAACGGAATTACCACGCTCGTGATGAACTTGAGGCGAAGGCTATGAGGCACGGTTCGAAAGTCCGGCAGAAGTCTTTGTAACCAACGATTTCAAAAGCATTTCTTCGTTCTGAATCACGAGCCGAGAAAAAAAAACACGTAAAATGAACTATTTTTAGAGCCTATATATTCTTTTTCTTTCTAACCTGATGGTGTATGGGATAAGCAGGACTAATGGCAGACTGTGTCGAAAAATAGATCAGTCAGGCGTTTCTGAGCAACGTCCAAAACTCTTGGTATCAACGCGCAGGAAAAAGCACTTCATCTCCCTCCAACTTGATTTTATCATTTATGATCTCCAAATCATTACGAATGACAGTGGTTGGCAACAAAATGGTCCAGAATTAGCCATTTCTTCTTTGAAGATCAGGTGTAAATGCTGAATATCCTGTCCCCTTTGTTAGCAATCGGCGGCGTTCTCTAACTTCTCCTGAATAGCATGGTGCTTAATAGCGGAGTTCCTCGCGCCGAAGGCGCGCTCGCAGAGCACCATGGGTAACAAAATATGGTAAACTAAAGTAAAAGAAAACAACCATATTTAATATCGATAACTCGCATCAGTAATTCAATTGACAAACCTGAGGTCGACAGTCACAATCCCCTGCAGAAGAAGGAAATTGCATTGTACACCTTTTTCCTCACATCATCAAACCCCATTTGTGATCAAATTGCGATAGCCTGCGAATCTATTCTGACCAGCTCAGCGACTTTCTTTATCCAAGCAGGTTAGGAATCTTTACGAAAAGTATTTTTTGAGGGGAGAAAAGGCATCGTTTTAGACAAATAACTAAGTGGTTCTAGAGAATGTTAACTTTTATCCTAAATGTTTAATGACCCAGATTTTTATGGTTGCTTTTGATTTCAAGTTACCCTGTAACCGATAACGGAGAACTTGGTCATTAATTGGTTATTGCTTTTAAAGGTAAAGGGGCTAATATTACTTGATTATAATAGTACATTCATGATTCATGAAAACTTCTCTGTGTTACAGAAAGTGGAAACGAGCATTTTTTTTCCACCCCTGACGAGCTCAGCGACTTTCTGTATCCAAGCAGGTTAGGAATCTTTACAAAAAGTATTTTTTGAGGTGTCAAAAGACTATTCGGTAATGTTCAGTTCACCAACATGGCCCACATGACTTTAGGTGCGAGCCAAAGATTCCCAGACTTGAGTGATGTTGAAGTTGGGGAAAAAAGCGTGGGGACACTTCGTGAAGCTTATTGAAATCCGCGTGCGTCTAATTACTTGAATTTCTGGACGTATCTGTTTGCACTCCGGGCTCAGTGCGGTTACATAGTAGTAAGCTACACAACTAAAAGGAATTGTTTTAGTAGACGCGCTGGCCGCCTTTAACCGGTCCTCATGTAGATAATAAGATTCGCGTGTAGAGAATTATTGAAGACAATTTTGTTTCAAATGTGTGGCTTCATATCTCAGTTAGTAGAGTATGGCACCAGCATCGAAGAGGTCATGGGTTCGAATCCCGTTGGAGCCATCTGAATTTTCCAAGTATCTATAAGAGACAACTACTGAAATTGTGCAGATAAATGCGAGTATTATTTCTCTCTTTTGTTTCTTTTAATGTAGCCAGGTAACTTAGAATTCAACTCTGGGAATAGTTATTAACAAATTGCTTCCAGGTAGGTAGCACCGGTGTAACCTCGACAAGACATGGCAAGACAAGAGGCCGACCCGAAATCAAAGTCAACTTGAACGCTCCTTTTTCTTTAGCTTTTGAAGGAACTTACGGCTTTTATCGTAACTCACGGTAGGGGTGGGCACTACACCAATCCAGTCGCATGCACGACTTGTTCCCAGTAATACTGGTACTCATTTTACCCACCACGAATGGATGGAAGCTGACAGAGTGAACTTTGGTTGCGGAAAACGGCTTTTAGAACTCACTTGTCTTACTCGCTTTGACGCCTCATAAACCCCGTATATAAGTGGATGAATCGGTCGACGAGGTCCAGAAAACCAATTGCAGGACTGCGTTTCCCGTCAAGTCGACGGAGCGGCAGTAATGAGTCTTGCAAATAAAGCCCGGAAACATAGCAAAAACAAAAGAAAACATGGCACAAAAATTCGTCTTTTCCTTCAGCACAATAAAAACTATAGCTACCTCATAAACATTTCTCCTCGCTTATTGAACTTAGTCGATTACAGAAGTGCCGTAATGCCTTGCAAACTAAACAGTCACTGCTTGGAACCATCTCATATGTTTTGAAAGAGTGGTGAAAAAAAAGTCTGTGAACTTTATCGTCGGTATCTTAACTCCACGGGTGAAGTTATTCCCGTGATTGCGCTGATATAATTTAGTGGCGCATGGCCATGCCACAATAAGTGACTGAAAAAATTTTTATCCATGAGAGATTTCGTTTACAGTAGTTCTTTTTTTTTTTAAGACAATGGCCTTGGTTTCATTTCAGTAAAATTGAGTGAAAGGTGGATTCCGTGAAGTGAAGCCATTGCAGTCCACGCCGGGAAGCACGATGAATCAAAGTCGTTATTTGATACACTCAGGTCACCCCGTACGTAAAACTTAACCCCTTTCTTAACATAGAGCCCCACTTATATAGATAAAGAAAGCTGTGAATCAACATCACACCCCTGACGAGAAGTATTACTTATGAGCTTACAAACATTTTTTGTCCTATTTTCAGTGAGTCCATGCAATGACATCAAATGTTTGTTGAAGATTTCCGACACCAATGAAGTGAACGCTGCTCACTGACTATGCCCACGAGTGAATTAGATAATTCACTCCTGCTTTGCCACAATGACCTCGCTGCTCCACGACATTATTCCTTCGATTTTCATGTAGTCAGGCGAAAATATGTGACGCTTTAACAGAGAATCAAATTCTCATGTACTCATTGACTGAGTGGGAGGGCCGGATGGAAAAATATTTGGCCCGAGGTCATGGCGTACGGACCGAGCGCAGCGAGGTCCGTGCGCCAAGACCGAGGGCGAAATATTTTCCTGTTCGGCCGGATCTAAATCAAGTTAATAAGCATTTTATCATATGGGCTCTTTACACTATTCATGAGGACTCAGAATATGACGTTTGGACAAAGTAAGTAACAAACATTTACGCAGAAAATTTATCTAATATGTTGATTACATTTGCTGTTCTAGCTGTAAATAACTTGCACGGAGCAGTATGTGTTCCTAGCGAGGCCGTACGGCTTTTTCCAGCCCTCCTCGTGCTAATGCGTAGGGCACTCATACAGGGATTTTCCCAAGAGTTTTATTGTGAAAGCCGCGCGCGGGGCCGTACGGGCCATATGATAAAATAAAATATTTCAGTTCTACAGTACTTGATCTGATAATCATGCTAGCTATTTTTCTTTTTTTCGCTAGTATAGTTATGAATAGATTTTGGTAACGCATTTTAAAGAAACTCTCCTTATAAATAACTTTTACTTTCTGTTACTCTTCCTTCTAAGATAATGGCCTCAGTTTCATTTCAGTGAATTTCAGAGAAAGGCCGCCTCTGAATTGTTTCCATCGGAGTCCTCGGTTATCAATCTTTTCTCCCAGGTATTTTCCGTTTAGATTGGAGTCATGGCAAAGGTTGTACCACCAGGCACCAGTGTAACTCACAGCACAGTGTCCACTACTACCCCAACTGTCATTATCTCTATCTTTTGTGGAAAACGCCATGTTATTATGACCTGCCAACGAATCTCCCGCTGTCCCTGAATATGAACTCACTTTAAGTCGATACAGTGCCTGCTCGTCCCCAATAGTAAACCGACCATATTTGGCATACGCTTTGACTCCGTTCCAATCTTCCAACTCCACTCGCAGAGAGCTGGGTCTAGAGGCCGTCAGCCGGTGGATCTTGTCGTTTCCTAACCAGAACTCAGCCGTCAGCTGACCAAAGCCTGATTTGTAATCGTTCCATCTACGATAGAAGTCAACCGAACCATCTCGTCGTCTTTGGAACACGGTCCACCCTCCGCTGTCCGTGCTCATGTCACAATAAACATTGAAGGATCCTTTGCCATCAGGATCTACAGAGTAAACTCCACTGTGAGTTTGACCTGATTTTAACAGATCTGTGCAATCTGTAGCGTAAGACACACATAAAAAGTAAGCAATCATGCGCCTCAAGTGAATTGAATGAGGTAAAATTCCTTTTTATCTTCATTAACTACTCACTAGCAAAGATCAAGCTTCTGTTCAGTGATAGTAATACAGGGGCGTAGCGTGAGATTTTCAAGGTGTACGCACACGAAGAATGTTTCGAGCGCCGAAGGCGCTCCAAAGTAGGGGGTTCTTGGGGCCTGCTCCCCCAGAAAAGTTTGAAATTTAGGGTCTCGGAAATGCCATTTCCGACTATTTTTGAAGGACATTTCAATAAATAAATTCGAAGGAAAATGCAGTAGTTAGCTGTTTATTTTACACATCTGCCGACACAACATGCACAAACAGGGGGTTTACAGTACAGGCAAAGGAAGACGTCGCAAACTCTTTTATAACATCATCATCATCATAACATATCCTTAAAAAATAACCGGGAACTGGGGGACTGGTGATACTAAAGACTGACACTGCGTGGGGACTTCGGAGGGTAGAGTTTTTTTTCCTTTCGTCCACTCTTACGTTTCTTGCCGTTAAGGCCTGGCCAAACGGGTCCACTGAACATGTTAGTGTAACATCATCCAACATTGTTGAATCGAACATGTTGCACTCGTTTGGCCACCATGTTGTATGATGTTGGAAGTTGTTGAACGAAGTTTGATTTCCATCAAACATCGTCTTCAACATCATCCAACGTTTTTTTTCGTTCTATTAGGTGTGAACAACATTGTTGTATTCGTTCGGCCATCACATTCAACAGTGTTGCACGCGCGCGTGCGCTGCGGCTATCGGTATCCACGGTAGTGATTAATTCGTTGCATCTGTTTCGCGCGTTGGCACGTCAGTTGAAGCTACGGAATGTGAACGAGCAAAGTCTTGAATGTCTGAGCGACGAAAGCTTAAGCAATCTCTCTTCGAATAGATAGCCCTACTTGTGTTCAAAGCCCTCAGGGGCATGGTGCCAATGTATCTGCAGGATCTTTTCCAAGTCAAGACCCCGGGACGCTACTCCCTACGCAGTGACGCCCTGGGTCTTCTCAAGTGTCCTCACATGTGCATGGTGCAAGACCTTTGGAGACCGGGTATTTGCTGTTGCAGTTCCCAGATTCTGGATCAGCCGTCCTCTTGCTATCACAGAGAGTGAGTGAGTGACTCTATTGGTAATTTTAAAAGAATTCTGGGTAGATTTTGGGTCCAGACCCTTGAGTCCAAAATTCTGGATCCAACATGTTGGATTCGTTTGACCACCTCGTTCGACACTTTTCAATAGCGTCCAACAACGTTGGATGATGTTGGATCCGTTTGGCCAGGCCTGTGTGGGTTTATGAAAAGATACTGGAAATACTCACACACAGAGACACCAGTTTAATTCGAAATTTAAAAAAACACTTGGCCCGATTTTATGATGACTAAAAAAAAATAATTCCTCCATGGAACTGATAAGTATTCAGGGGCACCAACGAATCTGTTTCTAACATTATCTGTTCCCCAGAGGAATCTTGCTGGCTGGCAAAAATACAGGTGTTTCGATGAGCTGGCTGGGAAATTTTGTTATTGATAGAGGTTTTGCCTGGGAATTACTGACTTTTTCTAGCATTTCAACCCGAGCTGGCTGTAGAAACTCTGAAGACTGAGGACGACTTAAAAAAAAAAAAAAAATAGAACCCCTTCCCTCTCCCAGAGAGTAATCAAAAACATACGATGGCTGGTCAGAGTGATTGCGCTTGCGGAAAAAACCTGTTTTGTCCCGTTTTTTCGCTTTTGTTCGGTCGTTTCGGATCGAGGGATTTGAAAGCGCGCGGAATTCCTGGCTGGGAAATAAATTTGATCAGCTGGCTGGGAAACCAGCCAAGTTTATCTAGCTGGCTGGGAAATTTCTTGTGTGTCTTGCTGGGAAAAAGGAACAAATAATGTTTTCTCAGCAACACTGAAAAACACCTGAAAATGCCTTAATAACATTTAGTTTCATTAACTGGTGTATAATAATACATTTTACAACAAATTGGTCGTTGGTTGCCCCTGAGTATTCCCAGATTTGAGCTGTACTCGCGGGCGTACGTGCGTATATGGACGCTACGCCCCTGTAATACGACTAAATCACACAAGATTTACTGGTGTAGTGGGCCTTAGACCTTTTTTCTAAAACATATAACAATACTGAGTTCGCTCTTGTATAAGCTGTGAGCTTCTGATTCATCTTTAGTTCTGTGTTCCAAACTCCTCCACAAAACGGATTTTTATTGGCATCTCCTGGTTTATATCTCAAGGGAAACGAGGATAGGCTGTTTCATCTGGTTCCTCAGACCACCGGATGCCTTAAAGATACTGCGGGTAAACGTTAACTTTCCACCAAAATTACTGAAGGTCTTTTCTTTGTATGTTTTATAAAGAAGAGACAAAGTTCGGTTGTTTAATTTGATTTTGCTTGTCATTGTCAGGATGTATTAGCTTAAAAGGGCTGCTAAGGCAGCAGCTAAAGCAGCAGCATTAATAACACTTTTAAAAACGCGATGGTCCCCGGAATCAATGATATCATAGCAGATGCCGGTAAAAATTCCTCCCGCGTGTGCCCTTAGGAAAAAAATAATTAGACATTTCTAGCTTCCTTATATAGTTGTTCTCTGGATCTATAAAATTTTGCTTTTGAGGGCACACTTTTTGCTTCGAGGCCATGTTTCTTGATTTTAAGATGATGAGCAGCTCTAAATGTGGATATTTTGGAAGAAAGCCTCATTACAAAAATTATCATGTTGCTAATAAGAGACTGTGTCCTGGTTTTAACAAAAGTTGTTAACGTTTATGCTGTTTATGTTCTAAACGCTTCTGCGTTCTTTTATTAGGCCTACGTCGCCAGGCAAAAAGAGAAACAGGCGTCTAAGGAAACCCACCTCCCTTGGAATCGAATTTTCTTTACAGTGCTTTTACTTTGATTCCTCTCAATCTATGCGCTGTGTGACTTCTTCCTACTGGAATATCTGTCTTTGCTCTGACGAAGGACTGACGCTTGAACGTCAGCTCGGAATCTATCTTTCGGTGGTTAGTGCGCCTTTTTTGCATGATCTCCTTTGATAAAACCAAATTTTCGCGCTTCCGGAATTATTATGCGGTTACGGTCATATCGATCTCAAAGATTCTTTGCTGCTTTTGCGCTCTCTCAACAAATTGGCCACAGGTGCCTTTGACATGTTTTTTCTGATGCTCACACTTCTTCTTACGCTTCCACTTTCGCTTATCTCACTCTCAAGTTACAAGGCCCGTGCTTATGGTTTGCTGTGCGCTTATTTCCCCTTAAAACAAACCATTATACCAGTTTGGCTATAGATGAAAAACAAGTGCTACAAATGTATATTGTAAGCGTCACAATATTGTGTCTCTGGCCTATCCGCTCATTGACAATCAATATGAGCCGAAGGTTATAACTTCAATTGGCTAATTAAACAGTTTCTATGTAAAAATTATAGAATTTTACATGTTTCTCTACTCACCTCGTGGACGCCGAACTTCCACGTAACTTCCAGTTTCTATGGTAAACACTCCAGCGCTGGTGGCAGCACAAATGTAATTTCCTGCATCCTCTTTCTTAAGATCCCTTAGAACAAACACTGCATTAATCTGTTGATTTCGTCCAGCTGGCAGAGAAGAGCCTTGTCGTTTCCAGCTGATGACTGGTTGTGGATCACCAGTAGCGCTGCAGTTCAGTTTCAGGGAATCGCCAAGTCTTGCAAAAGTTCTGGTTGGAGGTTTAAAGGTGAAGCGAGGAAGGGAAACGACCATTAAAAGAGTTTTTCTAACAACAGTTCCTACGAGGTTAGCTGCAGTACAAAAATAGTCTCCAGAGTCAGTTTTGCGTACGTCTGATAATCTCAAGAATGTGTTATTTCTCAGCACCCTTCCCAGGGGAAGCTGACCAAACGACTTGCTCCACTTCACCTCTGGAGTGGGGTGACCAGTCACGTGACAAGTAGGAAGAGTGACATTGCTTCCCTCGCTGATATAAAGAGGTCCCGGATGCAGAAAAACACATGGCTGGACTGCAAAAAAGATCACTTTCATGGATCACTACAACAATTAATAACTGACACTGGAATCAGTCCTTTCACGCAAAGTTTGGCTCCTGGGCAGACTTTTGTAAGTCCGTGACCAGTTTGAACATAAATTGTGAAATTCTGATCCGATGAACAGCATTTAGTATTTTTGACATAGAAGAAGCTTTCGCCAGAATATCCCATTATGACGATCAGAACAAGATGTATTTTGTACCCCGTTAACTAATATTGGTACAATTAATTGGTTGAAAATATACGTAAAAATAACGTGTCCGCGTCTTTTTGTCTTTTTCTTTTCTGAGCTTAGAATGAATTCAAAGGTAACAAACTAAGTAAAAAGGGAAGAGCAGTATCGTTTCGACGATCGTTCGGGGATCACAAAAAAAGCATACCGACTGCTCCAAGCAGAAGCTACATTGCTATATGTACTGCTAAAAATGAAATAGCCGAAATGGAGCACTGTCGCTATTGTAGCAATAGGGAACTTAAGCAACGACAACGGCGACGGCAACGAGAACGTCACAAATGTGCATATTTAGTGGGCAAAAACAATAGCTTTGCACGCCCTGCACGTGTGTTTTTCACTTTTGTCCACTTCTTTGCCGTCGTCAGCAAAACAACAACGTGAAATAGTCATTTTAGGTTTTAAGGAGAACGTCAGCACTTGACGCTAAAGTTTCATTTTCTCCCCTAAATTAAGCGCCGTTCCGACCAATGTCATTTTTGAGGAACTACCACACCCTTGTCATATAAGAAGGGTTGACATGTTTACAAAGTGATTACAATGACGCGAATTTATATTTTGAGATGACGTTCTCGGTGCCGTCGCCGTCGTCGTTGCTTAAGTTCCCTAATAAATAGAATCCGAACAAGTAATCGGAAGGTCATAGGATCGTTTCCTGATGGGGAACTCGGGTTTTTTCCAGCATACCCGACTAATCATCATCATCATCATCATCATCATTGTCATGATCATTGTCATGATGAAGTGTTTTCATTCATTTGGTAAAGTCACTTCATTTTTTTACAAACTAAATGAATGAAAAGATTTTTTTATTACTTTTGTAAATTTGCATTATGGAATATAATTTTTTGGGGGGTGATCTTTTGCATATCGGTAACGGAAAACTATAATAAAATATAAAGACTCTCACGTCTCAGGCATGAAAATATTAAGTTATTAAGTTAATTCCTATAGTCTGTGTAAATCTTCCAAGCAAAGAGACTTACCATTTACTTCCAGTTGAGTCTCTGCCCGAGCTTTCCCCAGGATGTTTGTCGCTGAGCATCGATAAATACCCGCGTCATTTCCTTTTACATTGCGCAAACGCAACATTTTCCCTGATACCACTGAGTGGCTCACCTCTGTCTCATTGTTCATTCTACTCCACGCCACTGTAGGCTCAGGATTTCCTGTGACTGAGCATTGAAACGAGGCTGATTCACTTTCGTTTACTGTTATCTTCTTAGGGGAAACTGCAACCGTAGGAGTTGAAATCGATTCACCAGGCTCTCCTTTTGCTCCCGGCTTGCCTGGAGAACCCACTTCTCCTTTTTGTCCCTTGGGTCCAGCTTCTCCTTGAAGCCCCATGATGCCTTGCTTACCGCTTTTTCCCGGCGATCCCATAATTCCTTGATCTCCTTTCTTTCCGTTTCTGCCCGTTTTGCCCCTTCGTCCTTGGAAACCTTTTTCTCCTTTCGGTCCAGGTGGACCGGGAGGGCCTGGGGGACATGATAGGCAGGGTTGAGCTGAATCCCCTCGACGTCTTCTAAGTCTTAAAAGCTCAAGTTCTAAAAGAAAGAAATCAATTTAAGAGATGAATCAAAATTTAAAAGACATTCAACAATGTCTTCCAGAGGAAGAGGCCTTGAACGGAAAGAAAGAATCTGCTACTAGCACATTTATGAGTTCCTCGGGTACCCTCAATTTCCCGATCAAGAGGTCGTAATTTAGCGCGAACTAGATAGTCTCTCAAGCTCTTAGGGCGACGAAACGCCATCATGGGCAAATCTTGAATGGCCTGCTTACACCTATTGGAAATGTGTAAAAGGGGATGTAACTCTCTTAATATTCCCCCTTATATTAGGCAGGCCCGGGTGGTTTCGTATCACCCTAAGAGCGTGAGGTTCTCTAGCCATGGTACTGGTACAAGCTATACTATAAATCGCAGTTTGGATTGTAATTCTAGGACTATTGTTTACTTAATTAGTTGCAAGGTTTGTGGTTTTCAGTATGTCGTCTCCACCACCACTAAGTTTAGGTTAAGGTTCAACAACCACAAGAGCCGTTTACGAGCCCAATCTAGGATGTCTGCTGTTAATAAGGAGAGCGATGATCTTATCTATAAGCATTTTTATAGTCATGGGCATCATGGACTTCAAGATGTTAGCATACAACTTATAGATAAAGTTAATGCAAAAGACCATCTGCTTGCTAAGGAAGGGCAATGGGCATATCGGCTCCGATCCTTGAAACCGGATAGGCTTAATGAGAGTGACTTCTTTTTTGTAGCCAGAACAGAGGGGAACGTCGCCGAAAGTAAAATTCTCTTTCTAACACAGAATTACCTATTACATACTTTACTGGGTAATTTGTCTGCTATTTTCCCTTTACACTTATTTCCCTTTTATTTTTAGCGTAACTCATATACTCTCCGTTCGCATGTTATCCTTTGGCACGCGCGAGTGTTGCCCTTTGGCACGTGCGGATGTTACTTATGTTTGAATTGTTAGGGTTATTTACGGTTGAAGTCGTTGCGCGCACTTTCGTATTTCAGTGGCGTAAAAGAAATTAAAAATTTTGTATAACAGTTTTTCTTCATTCACCCTGAAGAAGACCTACAAGTTGGTGGTCGAGATATAGGTGTTCTCTATAAACATTTCTTGTCTTATACATATATATACCTACATTATACATATATTATACATATTCTTATATTCTCTTAATATACGCGGCTTTTGTGTTGACCAGGAACAATAAACATCACGTGTATAAAGCTCTAGGAGATATGAATTTGGAAAGACCTTATTCATTCATCTAGTAATCAATTGTAGTAATATAAGCAATAAAAGAAGAGTAAAATAAGTTACATGTGCATCAAAAGAGGAAAATGATAAAGAACTCACGCGTGCATAATCCATTACCAGCTGATAGCTTTAGTAAATAAAGAATAAATGCTATACCGAGTAATTGCATTGTGACTAAACTTGATAGACAATAAATGCAAGGAAACGATGTTATGTGCTTGTAATATTTCGATATAAATCTATATCATCTTCGGACTAAGGCGGGATACAAGTAGCAGAATTTAAATAGATTCTTCGCCCAAACCGTGCGTGATAACACTAACATAATAGATCGCGATGATAACTGGAATATATTACTATATAAAGAAGCTTACCATATTAAGCGTCTAACACCATTTCTGAACAATGGCTTAAAAGCCAGTAGAGAACTCCGCCTATTCTCACTTTCACGTGATTATACTGTTGCACAATCTCGCAGTATTTAATTTCTGCTACTTGTATCCCGCCTTAGTCCGAAGATGATATAGATTTATATCGAAATATTACAAGCACTGACATAACATCGTTTCCTTGCATTTGTTGTCTATCAAGTTTAGTCACAATGCAATCACTCGGTATGGCATTTATTTTTTATTCACGCGTGCATATTCATATAAAAAGGTAATATGTTGATTGTGAACAATTGTAGTAAGTTGCACGAAAACGGCTAGACAAATTTAGGACTGGTAAGCCGTAACAGCACACGTATTAAGGTGATACATAGGATGGTATTTGTTTGATTTCCGCCGTGTTTTTGTACTGTTTTTGAGAAGGTTCTTTGTATGGAATGAACCTGGGAAGGCACACGCCTTTTTTAGTTTTTGCACGTAACACATACACCCACAAATCAAGAGCAAGAGTGCCAAGAGCACTTATGTGTCAAAGATTTTAATGAGTCGCTTAGCGGTGAAAAATTGCTGGTTTTCCCTTTCGGAAACGCAAAAGAGTTTCATTTAAGACCGTGAATTTGTTACTAATGATATCTTCTTAATGATAACTAATTTTTGACCAAGCTAACCATTGCCCGTAATGGCTACCGATGGCAATATAGCAACCATAAAAGGAGTCAAAATATTAACTACTTAATTAAGTAATTTAAAGCCTCTGTTTTAAATCTGCGTTCTACAAATTGCTTGTTTTTGATTGATTTGATTTAAAAACAAGACAGCCCATCTTACTAACCCCCTAAAATCATAGTGCTCGAGTTATCTTAATTCCCAAGGATACCTTGCCAGTAGCGGATCTTGGAATATTTTAAGGGGGGTGAATTGAAAGAACAGAAGTATATACTCTAAAAAAAAAGCCAGATAGTTTAGGCTGCAATCTGTAATCGTAAGGGCCCGAGGGCAAATTAAGGACTAATTTCACGTGTATTTTCAAAACTTTGAAAATGCAAGTTTGAAATTAATCTCTAATTGCACAAGAGCACATTGCTATTTCATAGTTATCACATTAAATGGCAAAATTATCGAGGACAGCCAATTCAATGCCGCCACAATTGACGATCAACTTAACATGTTTTCATTCGGTTAAAGTTCAATTCAATAAATCGATGCTCTCAACAGAAATACAGCTTAATTTAACTGAAATGTATTTTACATGTGGAAAACACGGTAGTTTAATAAGAGTCAGAATCTGGAAGAAGATATTCCGCTTGTAACCTCGCTTGCTCTGAATAAGCAACTGTTAACCAATCAGGATCAAGTGAGCAGTCCGGGTTCGGTCCCTGGCCGGGGACGTTGGGTTGTATTCTTGGGCAAGACACATTACTCTTACGGTGCCTCTCTCCACCCAGGTGTATAAATGGGTACCGGCAAATATAATGCTGGGGGTAACCCTGAGATGGACTAGCATCCCATCCCAGGGGGGAGTAGAAATACTCCTAGTCGCTTCATGCTGCGGAAACAGGGATAGGCTCCGGCCTGATGGGCCACTTGGCTCGTATGCAGACTTAACCTTCACGTCAGGTAAACGGTATGGGGGGGGGGGGGGGGTGGCTAGCCACCCTATTCGCCCCTCCCACCCTCAATCCTGGATCCGCCCCTGCTTGCGTACCTAGAAAGCATTAACCAAGACCACACTGCACGCCTGGCTGGTAGACAATCAATACGTGCAAAAAATCATCTTCATATCTACGCGGAACTCTAGTTGCCTCCTCAGGTTTTGGCCCGCTTGGGCAGATATTGACCATTTAGGATATTAGTTAAATTGAGACCCTCAGTCAGGTTTTCGATTCGCCCTCTTCACTCGACTGTCTCGTCGTTAGTTCAAATGTGCGACAATTGCTTTGAGAATATGGATGAGGGAAAATTAACAGGAGTATTTTTTTTTTACATTCGGAAAGCCTTCGACTCGGTTGATCGTTCCATTTTACTAGAGAAAGTCCAGTTGTATGGAGTCTGTGGAAGAGAATTGATGAGGTTTAAGTCTTATCTTACTGAACGAAAAGAACAATGTCTCGTAAATGGATGCCTATATACTCCAAGAAACACAGTCTGTGGAATTCCCCAAGACTCTATCCTTGGGCCTTTGCTATTCCTTATCCATGTTAGTGATTTACCAAACTCCTTAGAATTTACTACACCCTGTTTACACGCTGACGATACTCAAATCTTTGCCACTGGTGATCCAGAGGTACCTGCTCCCCGCCATCCCCCCTCCAGGACAGTCAGGAAAGATCTCTGTGGTAATTTTATCGAAAATGGCGAGCTTGTATTTGAAAAGAAAATGTACAATACAATATCCCCTTCGACAGGGGATGGTGAGTACAAAGAAAAAAATCGAATTCCTTTTTGCCCGATCGAAATTGTGGACACAATTTTTCAGGTTTAGGTCGAGGTTTGTACGCAAATCGTAAAATCGTACAAAGCGTTTTGCGACTGAGTTTTGTAAGCAAATGGTCAACCCACTTGAGACTCTCATAAACCGGATTTCTGCTCAGGAGAGGATGAAAAAATATCATTCTAGCCTGAACAGGGTTTGTACAAATCCTTCGTCTCAAACAGGCTTGCACAAAGGTACGCTATCAGAAATATGTAACAGTCTCTCTGAATGTAAGATATGCAACATGTGGAAGGGCATCAGTTCTGTCAGTTGTCGAGTGCGATTCCTTCAGCTATTCTTCTGTGCAGGAATTTGACCGCTATTTCAGAATTGGGATCGGAGGTTCCCAAGCTAAGTTTCACGAGTTTCAATCAAGAGACAAGCCAATTAAGGATGAGTTTCATCTATCTTTCTATATATAATCGATGTAATGAGTACAGCTGGTAAGCCATTTGGTTTGAAACGACCAGATGAAACATTGTCTTGAGGTCTGCCATAATTATCTTGCGTAAATTACAGGGGCACCCAACGACCAATTTGTTGTAAAATGTATTATTATACCCCAGTTAATGAAAATAAATGTTATTAAGGCATTTGCAGGTGTTTCTCAGTGTTGCTGGGAAAACATTATCTGTTCCTTTTTCCCAGCAAGGCACACAAGAAATTTCCCAGCCAGCTAGATAAAATTGGTTGGTTTCCCAGCCAGCTGATCAAATTTATTTCCCAGCCAGGAATTCCGCGCGCTTTCAAATCCCTCGATCCGAAACGATCGAACAAAAACGACAAAACCGGGACAAAACAGGTTTTTTTTTCCGCAAGCGCAATCACTCTGACCAGCCGTGGTATGTTTGTGACTACTGTCTGGGAGAGGGAAGGGGTTCTTTTTTTTTTTTTTCTTTTTTTTTAAGTCGTCCTCAGTCTTCAGAGTTTCTACAGCCAGCTCGGGTTGAAATGCTAGAAAAAGTCAGTAATTCCCAGGCAAAACCTCTATCAATAACAAAATTTCCCAGCCAGCTCATCGAAACACCTGTATTTATGCCAGCCAGCAAGATTCCTCTGGGGAACAGATAATGTGAGTGCACATTATCTCTCCAATCACTGGTTTTGCGTGATATCATAAATGTTGTTGTCAAACGTGTCGCTTGTGTTGGAGTGAACATTATAAGGTCGCTGTAAGCTATCTTGAAATTATAAAAGTTCTAAGATGTCGGCAAATTCTTAGTACCCCATCCCGTACTAGTCTAGACCGTCTAAATGGCAAAGGAAGAGAAACAATTCACGTTCTCATTTGTCGGGCAAGCTGACAAAATTAGTGTCTTGGGACTGAACTTGTGACATGACTACCGTGTGAGACCAAAAGATCGAAAACTTGATATCTGTCCATTTTGCGATACATTATCAACCTTCATTAATTCTTTTACATTTTTTTTTATTTTTTTTATTACGCTGTAGAAGTTGTGAGAATACCAACTGAACAACCAACAAAATAAACGCTGTTCCAAGGTAGACTATTAACAGGATTTTCAAGCCAAAAATCCCATGTGAAAGATACATCCATCCATGTAAAACACGACGATATCTGTATGATTTGCTCAACGGATGTAAGGAGACAAACTTACCGGGAACATTCTTTGTTGTGTGCAAGTTTGGTCCGCTTGTCGGTGGCTGACCCCTAACGACGCTTTCAATTGCATTTATTCTCTTCTTGTGCTCGCTTAACTCAAATTCAACCCTCAAAAATCCAGCGCAGTAAAGCACGATCGACAGAACAGAAGCAATTGAAGCAAAAGACGGGAGACTCTGCTTGTGCGAAGTCATTTTGTTACTTAAACAATGCGCCTTCTGTAGAGTGATAAGTACTCCTTGAACTTCTGCTCGGTTATTGATACTATGATCACGAGTGTGAGTACAGGGCCAGGGTAGATCGGATTATGTCAACTTGATGATCTTGGCCTGATATCAAAATATCAATTGGTGTTTTTATCATTTTTAATTCCAACCTCCTTAAAAAATGAGTCACTTTAAAAAGAAAGAGTGGCGATAAAGTTAGCAAGGAGAACGGACACATCCTTGCGTGCTTATGATCTTACATCTAAGGGTGCGTTCGATTCACCGTATTCCGGAATAGGAATACATGCAATATAAGTTAGAAATCCTTCGTTTTTACGGCACTTTACGTTAAAATTGTCAAACATCGGCTAAAATGCTATTTGAAACATATTTATATTATCCTTGGCCCCTCGAAAAGCGCCAAACATACCGTTTTAATCATTACGCCACGTATTTTTATTCCGGAATAGGGTCAATCGAACGCGCCCTTAATGTCATTCGGAATTCCATGCATGTTGACGTATCAGTTCCATGAGAAGGAAGTAAATGCACTGAAGAGTGAAACACACGTACGCAATATGCAAAGGTTTGACTCGTTTGCTTAGTGTTTCTGTTATCGTTTCCAGTCATCATACACTTTGAATATTTTCTGTTAACATCAGCTCCTGTATCAAGTACAGAATACACATCCACGCGATGAAGGAGAAGGCTATGAGACAGTTTGACTGAAGTCAGAAGTGTTCGCAAAAGGCGATTTGTGTGATGGCGTCATTTACTACGAAGACCATACTGCTTTGAGTTACTGCTTTGACTGCTTTGAGTTACGGGGAGCTAACTAGAGAACCTATTGGTTCACTTAGCTACCCAGCTCGTAACTTACTAGCTAACTAAAAAAAAAAAAAGACTAAAATGCTACCGAAACCTCATTAAGAATCTCAAATCAAATGTAAACAACAATATGAGTAGGCTCGATTACCAGCCGCTGTTTCGGGAAATAAACCAGCGCTCACTCCCGAAATCTCGGCTGGACGCGTGAGGTGAGCCATTGTTAATCTCCGCCAATCGGAAACTCGCCTGCACAAATCCGTCTGGCATAAATTATATGTTTTGACCCGGCCTGTTCGAGGTTTACAGTGATTTAAGATAGGAAACATCCAAGATTGCGACAACGAAAAGTGTTCGAGAAGCTGGAGAATTTGTGTCGTTTTCTACCGCCTGAGTTCGCAAACTTCACTGATTTTCCAGTTGGCGCCAAGGTCAAAATACGGTTTTCAAATCCATTGCTATTGCAATTTTCTCCTCATACTTCGCTAATGTAAGAGCAAGTAAAATTCCTCAAGATCAATTGACAGTACTGCTGAGTTTATTGCTGGCAAAACGAGGGGACCGATGAGGTCGACTGAGAGCTAAAGCAGCCGAAGATTTCGTTGATGATTCGCCGGTTGAATTCAACTCACATCGATCGTTTAACCACAAACTCAAGCTCGTATCATCTGGAAACTTCGCACAGACGTTTTAAGCACTGTTATGTAATTTCTGTTTTCTTAAAATCAGTGTTTTTGGGATGTCTAATGCTATTTCCCCGCAACTATTAACTTCGCGTAAATTATATTTTGAATTTACGTCACAGACACAATCTGTATCGCTCACGCGTCCAGCCGTCTCATCTTGGGGAGGATACCCGAACTCGAGTGAGCGGCGGAAATCGAGCCTACAATATGAGCTGAATAAACATTATCTTATCTTATCTTACTTCTATAGTCAGGAAAATTTTAACAATTGTTTCTTTGTTCCCAGAAGAAAAGAAAAATCTGAATAACAAAGCATTTTGACAAAGCATTCTGTTAACTGTAGTTAAATGACGCCATCATGCAAATCGCCTATCAGCGTTGGTTTTTAAGGGAAGTGGTCAAAACTACTACACTCGAACAGGACCCACCAAACCACAAAATAGATGGTCGTCTGCATCTCCCTTGCTTAACGTCAAAAGATGGTGTCTATATTGCATAGCCACCCCTCTATACAGCAGTAAAAGATTACAGTGAGATTCAAACCTCACTTTTCTTGTTTGTCTAGTAATGCCGACTCTTGCTAGCTGAATATTCCTGTGTCAACTCAAATTTAAAAGCCAATAAAATGTTGTCGGTAATGTTCATGTGATAAGTTCGAAGATAGGTGGTGTCTTTGAGAACCCCCCTACCCCAAAGGTGGGTCCTGTTCGAGTATAGTAGTTTTGACCGGTTCCCTAAAAGCAATTTTGTTTCGACTTTCAATCACTGAAGAAAAAATATAATGAGCTATTTCTTTAGAGCTTAGATTTTCTTTTTCTTTCTAATCTGTTGATTTATCGTATCATTAGGTCTTCCGAATGGCAGACCGTGTACAAAGGTACATCACTCAGGGGTCCTAACAGCCACGAAATAACCCTTTCCGGCAATTTCAAAAACCCTTGGTATCATGGCTTGCGGAAAAGAACTTCAACTCCCTTAAATTTTAATACCAGCATTAATGATCTCCCAGTCATTACGAATGACAGGTAACTAGGGAACAGAGGTAGGGAACAGAGTTTTGAGTTTTGTCATTGTTTCTTCAAAGATGATGCTACTGATTACCTTGCCACCTTTGGTAGCATTCGGCGGAGTTCTTTGAAGAAAGAGTCAGAATTCAATAGCTGTTATTCTTATGCAAATACGTAATAGTTATTTTAGGGCCTCTTTACACGAGCCCGGGTTGCTTTTTACCCCGGGTTGAATCACCGCAGCGGGTAACCCTTTTGCAGTCAAATGTTTATATGCGTTTACATGAAAACAGTAGTCAAACCGGGTCAGCCCCCCCTTGCCGGGTAACCCTTCTCAAGCCTCGGGTTGACCCGGCTAGGAGGGTTGCAATTTCTTCAATTTCTTCATGTAAGCACTGGCGTATCAGACCCAGGATTGTTTGAACATCACTTTTTTTGCGGTTCAGCGTTCTCGCCCATGCGCAGCCTGTACCAAAATGGCGAAGGCGAATGGGCATGAAGTGGAAAAAAGAACAAGTTGGCAATGGAATCACTCAATGACTGGACAACTTATTGCGAAATTAAAAGAATTTAAAAACGAGATGGACTATCAAAATATAGACTTTATCAAGGACGTGGTTACTTTGTACTGGAAGTTACGAGAGCGAATGGCTGAACGGCTTCCTGACAGTTTTGGTCCTGCTCAATTTGTCAGCCACAAATTGATGATTCTGATGATTGCATGGTTCGTCCGCCATTTTCCTCACTGACAATTAGTCATCAGCCCTTTCAACCCAGCGAAAAGGAAACTGACCCGGGTCAGCCGAGAATGACCCAACCCTCACCCAGCCCAGGCCCGTGTAAACGTAAAATTCGACGCTGAACTGACACGGGTAGGTGTCCAACCCGGGCTCGTGTAACCGCCAGGGATTCTAAATCAGCCCCCATGGCAAACCGAAATGAACGAAATGATGTACTAGATATATGAAATAAATTTATTGATCATGATATCATTTCGAGCTCTGCTTTAAGTTTTAATCGACATTTGAAAGAAAAACACACTTTCAGCTTCGTTGAAAAGTTAAGTACTTTCTTTTATCAAGCTTTTCTTCGTTTTTATTATATTTCTTGCGTGAATACTTAAACCGAAAACCGAATTCGTTGTTGTGAAATTGTCATGCTGTAAGCTTACTTGATTCACAGAGCACGCACAGCCTGTTTGTGTAACCGTTTGTAATTTTATAATAAATGTTTGGGATTCACCGTTTGCTTCTTGTGTAGCGATATATATCGATAAATACTTGATGTGCATGCACTAACGCTAAATAAACGTTGTATTAACTTACATGCGGTGCACTGTCGTTCTTTCGCTTCAGAAGTGGAATTTTGAGTGATTTTAAAGATTTCGAATTCGCTGTTTACTTTGCCTCTCAATGGAAGGGACGAGGGTGACAGCTAATGTTTTGAACGGCTGTAGCGCCGGGGCAATTTTTCCCCAGAAAATCACATCGCTCCGCTTTCAAGCTTCGCAGGAAAATGGCCGAAAGATTCATGCTTCTTCTCGTATAGTTCTCGCTTGAAAATTCATCCAATCGGCCCGCAGCTAACCCTCGAAGAAAATCAAAATCCAATACCTTCCGAGTGGTCGGAATGCGTAACACTTTTCACGTATGCCGGCCTGCTGATTGCGTCTTTTTTGTTTTCTTTTAGGACCGTTGTACGTCCCAAGAGAAACAGGAAACAATACTTATGGAAAAATTGGGGGGACGAGTAAAGAGTATCATGGTATTATCCGACTCGGTCAATTGCCCTTTTCACGGTTAGTTTTTCTCATTTGCATTACAATAAAATCCACAAAGCATATATGTGAGGCAATTTCGGGCTCTTTTGTAGTTTTAACCCGAAATTGCCTCGCATCCACGAGAGATGACATTGTAATGCAAATGAGAAAAACTACCGGTGGAAAGGGCTATTGGTTCGTGCATCTAATTAGATGCACTTCTGGACAAAAGAATGGTATTGATCACAATGTAGCGCAGGATGTCCGATATCCGAAAAGCAGTTGAGGTATCCGCTGAAAGATTACGTCTTAAGTGGTGCCATCGGCATCCCCGGTCATCTTGTTTTTCTACCACGTAGTTTCCATTTAGATTGGAATCATGGGAACTCTCGTACCACCATGCACCAATGATAGAGCAAGGTTCTTTAATAGAGTCACAATATCGGAATGAATTTATATTGCATGTGTAGTGTTACGTCACATAAACCCGTCAAACTACTGATCTGGGAAAAAGGTGAAAAATCAGGGAGGAGGGAGAAAAATGAGTTTAAAATAGGGAGATAAGATATTTGCCTCCCCGTTCCTCTCCCCTCAAAAAGGTCGATAGAGGAATTTTTACAAAATACTCAAGTTAAATCCATAAACAGCCAGTCAAACTCTTTTATTGAATTTTAAGTTCAGTATTAGAACCCTGACTGGATCCAGCCCTCATTTACATCGCAAAGTAAAACATTCAAATGGTTTATGGCACGAGTGGGCAGTCACAATGGTGGGTGTTGTAAATATTATTCGTTTCCAGCCCAAAGGCAGGCTTCAAACGGCAGGTTGGGCTGTTTGGCACGTTTCTGTTGCATTGCTGGTGTCTCAGGCAAAGCAGGAGAGGGCAATTACAATTTCCATTATTGACTACATTCCGGCAGTTTTTCGCCTGAAGGTTGTAATGGATAACGTCTGCAATGAAACCAAAGAAACTTAAGCGAACGGAACACTGACTCGACAGCTTGACATAAACAGTGCCCCACACTACAGAATGAACCATGCATTAACGTAAAAATATCGAGAATCCGTTACCAGGATTACTCATAGTAAAGATGAATAGGCGTTCTCTTGTATAATTTATTAAAAACATGAGCTTTCGACAACCAGTCTACTGTCTTCTACGGATAAACATAACCGATAACATGAAATAAACCGTTGAAACATTAGAATATAGGGAGTGATACGCATAAATTAAAAATATGTTAAAAGAATGCGGACAACAATTCATGCCCAATCCCTAGACAATACAACCTTCTTTTAAACAAACGTTAATCTTAGCACTTTTAGCATTCCTCCGAACATTCTTTTCACATATTTTTAATTTATGCGTATCACTCCCTATCTTTTAATGTTTCAACGGTTCATTTCATGTTATCAGTGATGTTTATCCGTTGAAGACAGTAGATTGGCTGTCGAAAGCTCATATTTTAAATATTTCTTACCAGAGAACGCCTATTCATCTTTACTATGCATTAGAGTCACAGTGTTAAGTGAAGGGACACAATTCCCAATATCCATCTGAGCATTCAGTGAGCATTAGCCCTAGGCATGGAAACACAAGGAAAGAGAAAACCTCTGACTAAGGTGGGAATTGAAGGTCACTGTTGCTCTGCCGACTGAGCTATTTGACTCAGTTCATGTTCATTTGTCGAGACACAAGATCCTTAATACCCACGACCTCCTCCCGTCTTACATTGTAGCTCAGTAGGTAGAGTAGCGGAGATCCCATTCGAAGGTCGCTGGTTCAACTCCCACCCTGGTCAGAGTTTTTCTCTTTCCCTGTGTGGGCCATTTCTATGCCTAGGGCATTATCAGATGGATAATGGGAAAATATGCCATTTTCGAAATATCAAATATTCAGCTTGATAGTGAGGCAGTGAGGACAAAAAGGATAGGAACACGGAATGAATGTGAAAAATATTTGCATATTATGCACTTTTCTTTGTCTTTGTCCTCTAAACCTCTCTTTCAAGATGAATTTTAATATATCGAAAAAGGCATATTACAGCACTTCACTTTACACACAAATGGTAAATTTTATCGATTTCCAGTGCTACGCGGCTAGCTTAGGAACCTTTCATGTGACTACACCAGCCTGCGCAGCACGCGTTGTCGGGGAAGGAATATGAACAGAAACGAGAGAGATAAAAACTGAGAGGGAGCACTCCTCCACCCTTCCCCGACAACTCCTGCTACGCAGGCTATTTCTGTACCAGATAGCCCGTGCACTGAAACGAAAACTATATGGACACACAGAACACTGATTTTGGTGACAATCTTAAGGGGATGGATCTTAACTATCAATCCGTTGCCAT
The DNA here is from genome assembly GCF_036669935.1 of Montipora foliosa. Taxonomy (NCBI): domain Eukaryota; kingdom Metazoa; phylum Cnidaria; class Anthozoa; order Scleractinia; family Acroporidae; genus Montipora; species Montipora foliosa. The sequence goes on from NC_090871.1 coordinate 11,965,345, forward strand.
AGACCCCTTCAAATAGTCATTTCTCAAATTCCTTTAACTCTACAGAAATCCTTTTTTGCCAAATGTGTTCTATCTAACATGCCTTTGTATGATTCGACTCACAACCATATTTGGTCAATCACGTGACCAAAACAGAAAATGCCTAAAAACTCAGCGAGTTAACTATGTTGTTCTCAATTTTTTAATGCAACAGTATGAGAACATTCTAAAACAAAATCCGTAGCATGGCTTTTGAAAGAAATTATTTCACAAAACATTATGACGTCATAAGGTCCTTCTTTGACACAGTTTCCAAAATATCAGTTCCATTTTTTGTCCAAATAGAAATTCCATGCTACAGTTTACGAAAAGAGATGGGATTGTTCTCATCCGTTTAAAAAACCGCCTCTTCCTTTCGTTTCCTGGGGGCTTTTACCTGTTTTTCACTGAAACGCACGGCAGAGGACTGGGACTAGTTGCGCATGCGCCTTTTGATTGAAGTGTTTCCAGATTTCCATTGAAAAAGTTACTTCATAGAACCACCCATGCAACCTTTTTGTAAGGCTCTTTGACTAAAAAGCTTCCTTAGCAACCATTGTCTTTCTGTGATTAAGTGCATCCCCTTAAAAGTCTTAAAAGTGAATTGCCATGTATTGGATTGTTTTTCGTAACTCTCGTTAGCGATGTGTTCCGGATTGCAGCGGGAAGTGAATAACTTGGAGGGAGGATTGGACCCCACTGTAATAGCACCAAGGTGGCGGCCTTTCCTGCTCTGTTGATTTCTGCTGTATCGAACACTCTTCTCAATTTGTAGTTCATGCATGATTTTGATGATGCCGCACAGAATTAAGAAAGAGAACTAACGGAATGAGGTTTGCTTGGGTAAGATTATTTTGGGTCATGCCTGAAGGATGGCCGCCATGTTGAAAATGCTGGAAAATACACAGCTGTACAAATGTATTGCGAAAGCAGTATTAAGCCCAAAGCCCTGTTCGGCCAACGCTTCGGCGTCATTCGTTTGCTTATGTGAACGAATTGTTTCAATTCTGGGCCGGACGAAGTGAATTTCACGTCGACACGAAAAGCGATCGGGTGTAGTGTAGACATAGGCGCGCGGGTTACCGTATGATCGCGAGACAGTCACCATTT
>NC_090871.1:11968972-11973972 GCF_036669935.1 Montipora foliosa
GTCGCAAGCTCGGGGAAAAAGTTGCAGGGTGGCTACACGGGCAACTACCTCAGCGATTTTGTCGCGAAAGTTTCAACTCTGGCGACTTTTTTCTTGCGATTTTTTCACCTGTCGGTTTGCCAGTTCAAGGGTGGCTACACGTGTGATTTTTATCGCACACTGGCGACGCGACAAAATTGAAAAAATCGCATCAACAGCGCGAGCAAAAACTCGCTCGAGTATCCTCGGCTTTACGGCGATTGAGTTAGCTTGAGTAAGAATATTTTCATGTATTCTTTTTCTGTTGGGGGTAAACCTGAAAGCCGTTTTCACGCCGCTTAAAGTCGGTTTAATAGAGGTATCTAGTTCTCGTTTCAAGAACTGCAAAAAACCTCTGGTCATTTCATAAATTGATCTTTTGGGGTATTTTGTAAATTTTTTGGGAATTTTTGGGTGTATTTGGCAGGAGATAGTTTTTCTCAAAGGAGTAGTAAAATTTGAAGAAATGAGAAATCATTAAGATTTAATGTGGTTGAAAATTAGAATTTGAAGTTAAAAATTGGTTTGTGGACACCCAAACAGTCCCCTATCATCTTAGGGTGCTCTTGGGTAAGGGACAACTGTCTGTTGGTGTTCAAAAATAATTTTCTATTTTTAAGACCTTCTTTAAAACTCCTTGACAGGGTTGGCAGAAACGAGAACCATAAATGTTATCGAAAAAGTAACTTTTCTGGCTAGTTTCATTTTTCGGTCGGTTAGTATATTTTGAAAGAGTTGCCTAGTTGGAATCTTGAACAACAACGCAATTTAATTTGAAACGAAAAAAGACAAAGAACAGTGACATCAACAATATACGGGCCAACTCTCACCGCGTACCTATGTGCGTGCATCATGCGCGTACGGGTCGAAAACATTGCGGATCACATGCAGTTTCTCACGCAATTTCTTACGCCCGACTAGCAAAACTCTACCAAGTGGCTACTTGCTCATTAGCCATTGACGTGAAAAACTGAATTCAATTTCTACTGAAGTCTCTAAATTTCTCGTTTGAGTACCAATATATTACACTACACTCTCGCTCGCCAAGACGTGCGTTATCTCGGAAAAATCGCACTGAAATTTCGTGATTCACCAGCCTTCGAAATTTATCAGAAATCACTGGAACAACTTCGGGAATCGTCGGTACCCTTCAGAATCAGATCTAGATTCAAAATCTCATGAAATTCGGGTAATACAGCAAGGTATCCAACAGGAGCAGTACTATATTTTGATCACCCAAGTTGCACAGATATAACAGCAAGTGATAATGTATTTCAGTTAGAATAACACAGAAAAGGGAGGTTTGACTTAGTTTTAAAAGAGGCATTTTAGATTCCGATATAAAACGCTTCACGATCTGCAACCCCTTCCTTATCAAAGTTGCCAGCACTGCAACATCTGTCTGAAAACAGAGACACACAACTTAGAAAGAAGGAAGGAGGTATAGAGGGGATAGAAATAATCTGTAAATGAAAAATGTGTAACTTACCAGGCATGTTATTTGGTACGTTAACGGCCATGCGCTTTTCGGCGTTTTTGGACGAATGTGTTTGTAGAACAGCAACAAACAAAAGCAACCCGACAAAGGTGAACTTGACGGCCATCACGCCTGAGGGAAAAAGAAACGAATCTAGTGTAAGTGAGAATGTATGAAAGATATTTTAACTGCGGACAGAACATATCATTAGTTTAATCTCATAGCAGTTATAAGCGCGACTTTAGCAGCCTTAAGTTTTCAGACTTCATTTCACTTTTACCAAAGTAGCACCTCATAACTGCGATGATCTCAAAAACAGTACAGTACAGTAAAACCCGGCCTTACGGTTTCCCCGGTATTGATATTACGGCAACAATTTTTTTGGGGGCCAGCAAAACGGCCATATAGTTTCTTATAAAAAAAAACCGTCGTGAAATGTGGTCTCCCGTTAATACGGCCAACGGCCACATTTTAAAATTCTAAACAATAGGTCCTTTATAATTTCACCCAGTTTAAGACGGCCACTCGCGCTAAATTTAGAAAACCAAACCGGCTGTGACATGTCAATTTCATTGACCTCTTAACTAATCTACAGCTAACAACCTAATTTGTTTGCAAAGTAAGCAACACTCCTCCGAAAGGAAATAATGATCTACATGTAGCAGAAGCATATTTAGCTGAGCCTGTTCTTCTTCTCGTTTTTTTTTTTTTTTTTAGACTACAGTACACGTAAAATGCTTTTGTAGCGGTTTTATAGCCGATTTTAAAGAGTGTTTTATGTATTGAATGAAGTTTCAAGGATTTATTGCAATTACGCGTACAAGATCTACACCGAACGAAGGGTTGAGTTTATAAAGAAACTTTGCTGCTACGTCGGTGGGGAGTGAAAGACGAAAATTTGGTATATCAGGCGAGTTGATAAAGGTCAAATTACCACCGTAAGATGATTACAAAGCTGCCTTTTCGAGCGTTAGCCCTTCGTCAGAGCGAACATAGGAATTGTAGGTTGTGTGTGGTTTAAGTAGGCAGCGGAGTAGAGATTTCCTTGGTGGAAGTTTGGTAACGTGAAGAATAAATAAATAAATTAGTTGAATGACAAGCGTTCATTGATTCAACAGGGATTGATGGTGCCAAGTTGAAAAATAAATTTCTGTTCAAGGTTTTAAGACTTTCTGTGTTTCTTTGGTGTAGAGAAAGACCGGAAATTGTCATGTTGTGGATGGAGTGGTTCGTATCCATTGATTTTTACTATATTATTGTATGTTATTATTAAAGTTCCAAACAAACACAAAAGCGGAGGAAATGGTTAATAAATATGAAGATTTTTTACTATCTGAATTATTTTGGGTTAGATTAAAGCGATATATTGTTGTAAAATCTTCGTGTAAATAAATAATGTGAACAATCTTCGCAAAAAATGGACAACACTTGTCTTGTGTTGTTGTCTCGACATCCGCAGTGGGAGTCACGTAATCCTTTGTCGATGACTTTCGACGCCATTGCAGGTTAATTAAATATTCTACTGTGTCCACCGGATAAAATGTACGCATTTCTACTACCCCCTGAAATCTGCCAAAATACGCGGAGAAGACTCTACGCACGAAGACACTACTTAGCAGGGGGGTGAAATGAAAAAAAACACCCTAAGTTTCTTCCCCATATGAACCATGTGAGCGTTAGCCCTGCTGATGGAAATGGGCCCACATAAGGACAGAGAAAAACTCTGCCCAGGGTGGGAATTGAACCCACGACTTTCGGGTTAGATCACCGCTGCTCTACCGACTGTGCAGGTCGTGGGTTCAATTCCCACCCTGGTCAGAGTTTTTCTCTGTCCTTGTGTGGGCCCATTTCCGTCAGTAGGCTAACGCTCACATGGTTCATATGTTGTAGAAACTTAGCACTTCACATTACACTCTAATTAGTTAAGTCTGTTCAAATGTAAGTGCTACACGGCCAACGTTTGCAAAAACGTAATCCTTGCTTCGATTGATAAGCCCTGTGTTTATTGAGTCAATAAAATACTGGATTTGTCTAATCTAAACTTTATCCTACATGGGCTTCTTCTTGGCTTGTTCTAAATATTTGGGTAATTTTAGCCTCTGTTGGTTCTTGCGAAAAAAAGCGCGAAAAATCACTGCTGAATCTTACTTTGTTGCTTTTCATTTTTGTACATATTTCTCGTTCGCTGCAAAACAACAATGTGAAATGATCAAATAAAAGATTTCTTGCTGAAGAACATGAAAGATTCATTTCGATCCTAATTCGACTACATTGTTTAACTTAAACAGAACAGAAAATTCGCGAAATTGTTACACTAACTTTGATTTTAATTCGGTTGTCATTGTAGTTCCGTCGACGTTGCCGTGGTTGTTAAGGATTGCACTCAAACAAGTGATATCATAACAATTTTTCCCAGTCAGTTCATTTTTCATTAATTATGAGGCCAATGTTCCTTTATGGCAGCGAAACATGGACACTGAAAACAAAGGGCAACATAGATGCGGCTGAAATGAGAGACCCACTGCTGGTGTTACTGGAAGAGATCACAAAAAAGAATTGTTGACATCCGCAAAGCACTGAATGTGGAATAAGTCATATTGACCATCGAGGTTCAGAACATTTTGTGACAAGCCAAAGGTATGTCCCAGGAGCGAAACTGAGGACGGCAAGGTTTTAACCGCCAACTTTTAACTGGCAGCTTGGTTGACTTAACCTACCAGGCGTTAGGATAAGAGAGTGAGATTCTTTTTACATAAAGTAAACATTCATGATTTTTTGATTCTCAACGCATGTTCACCCGACTAAGGATCAGATTAGAATTTGCCAGAATAAAAGAACTTAGTATTAAAGTAGTAATGGTATGATTATTCGTCACTTACTATGCTTGATCTCCGGCGTTGTCGACCACTGAATGGCGACCTTCAGAGGAATGATTATTTTCTTGGAGAGAGAAAGCTTTAAATCCAGTGTTCCGTGAATCATTTATGATATTAAGAAAAAGATTAATTGAATTATGCAAACAGAAAAGCATGTGACCTCCTTTAAATGATAAATAAGCGTAACCACTTAATGGATTTGGGATATGACAAAAATTAGACAGGTCTTCCATGTCAGCCCCGCCTCTCGTGTCTTGGTTCTACCGCTCTTTGACAGAAGCAAAATACCTTTACTAATGGCTTTTCCCATTACAATTCTCGTATTCCATATTCCATACCAACCAAGTTAGCGGGCTATTAATTTTTTTTTTTTTTTTTATCAGTCAAACACACATTACAGAGCTGAGATATAAAATATTACATACAATATAAGTGCGAGAAAACAAGACATCTATACTACACTGCTAACTACATGTCACAAAGCTTATGAATCTCATTTAAAGAACTCAAACTATTAAACTAGAAAAACAAAACAACGGACAAAGAACAAAAAAAAAAAAAAAAAAAAAAAGAAAAAAAAAAAGGGGGGAAACTATATAAACAACTTTAAAATTAATTGTTAATGGTAC
>NC_090871.1:11978972-11981472 GCF_036669935.1 Montipora foliosa
TATAATGATTACATGTGAAATATAGAATGGTCAAGGTTATAACATTAGAAAGTTCTATAGCATTCTAGAACTGCTCTAGTTTGAAGAGCCCTATAAAAAGGAGCCAGTGTGGCCCAGTGGTTAGAGCGCTTGCCTTGAGATCCGGAGACATCAGACTAGACACTTAAATAAAGTTCTTTTCCTTCCTTTCCTTTTATTGTATTGTATTGTAAGTTATATATCATTCTAGAACCGCTCTAGTAAAATGATCGTATGTGCAAACTTCTAAAGTTCTGATAAAGTACTAGAGTTCCGGTTCTAGAGTTCTAAGACAGTCAAATTCGCAGTTCTAGAGTTCTAAGTTCTAGAATTCTCAATTGTTATATGTTACCCTCTGTGGGCTATAGAATGTCTAGAATGTCTAGAGTTCTAGAATAGCCAGACTCTCAGAGTGAGTTCCAGAACGTCTAAACTGCACACTAGGCTTGGTTGATTTCACTGATTACCATTCACTCGTTAAAATGCTAAGTACTCAGTCATTTAAGCAAAAACAAATACCCATGAATACCATGTAACCGCGTTATGCCTCGACCGTATTCAAGCTCCTTAAGTGAGCAAAAACGTTCCGCCGTTTTACCTAACGAATTAAAAATGGACATGAAAACTTGACTAAAAAGTGAACGGACGAATATGTGTATGGTTCGTTCTTTAAGCGTGTATGTAATAATTATATCACACGAGCAGCTGTAACCTTGCCCAGATTGAACAAATATCGGCTAACACGAGCCCCTTAAAAACCCGTCATCTCCATTCACTCGTTTAAATACTAAGCACTCATTTAAGCAAAAACAAATACCCATGAATACCATGTAACCGCGTTATTCCTCGACCGTATCCAAGCACCTTAAGTGAGCTAACACTGTCCGCCGTTTTCCGAAACGAATTAAAAATGGAAATGAAACCTTGACTGGGCGACTAAAAAGTGAACGGACGAATATGTGTATGGTTCGTTCTTTAAGCGTGTGCGTAATAATTATATCACACGAGCAGCTGTGACTTGCTCAGATTGAACAAATGTCGGCTTACACGTCATCTCCCCTTTCAGGTCTTTATTTAACACTGTACTCAGTATACAAATAACCAGGATATTTACATTTCCGTCCAAACATTCTTTATTCTCTGTCATGTTCAACTCAAAACTTCAACTATATTCAGTCTGAAGAGCAATACGAGTTAGCTAGCGTAGGCTAAACAGTAAGGGATCGTTTGATATTCTAGAACTTTATAGATTTTAGAGATTTTAGAACCCCCAAAAGACCTTACATATTCCAGAGCTTTAGAAATTTTAGACTCACAACATGAACCATAGATATTCTAGAACTTTAGAACTTTTAGAGATTTTAGAACCCCTCTTCCATTCTAGTATTCCACATCGCGTACTGATTTTAGAGGTTCTTGAACCTTTTAGCTATAGATTTCTAGACTTCAGAGACATGCCCTCAGTCTTTTTAAAATAACTCTAAAATAGAAGATAGCTATAAATGAGTTCTATCTTCTAATGACAATATCTGCACCTTTCTCCATTTCTGTTCAAAGTAACACATGAAAATGTCAGCTAATACTGGGCCTAGCGGAGACCCCATTGCAACGCCATCGATTTGGTCGTAATACTGACCATCAAATACAAAGTGGCTTTTCTTCGTTGCAAACTCGAGCAAGGCTTTGAGGACATGCCGCGGTAAGGCAGGAGGGTCAGGAAGAGAGTATAACTTGGTAAGACAGATTTCTATTGCCTCGTAGAGTGATACATTTACTTGTCTTGCTGTCATGCTTGTTATATAGGCAAAACTGGTCGTCATTTTTCCACACGCGTCCGTGAACATCTCTCTTCAGACAAGTCCTCACACATCTTCAAACATTTACTAAGCTCAGAATTGAACGTTGTCGTCAATCTTGCTCTGTGGATTGATTCGAAATCCTTGATTCCGCCCCTACTAAATTTCAACTTAAACTTAAGGAGGCTATGCATATAAATTGGGAAAAGCCTAATTTAAACCAACAAGTTGATCACGTCAACTTGACACTTACACTTTAGGTTTTACATTCTTTCAAACACTTGGTCACTCACTCAAATATGTAATTTTTGTCACTTAATCATAATTAATTATGGGAGAACAAGGAGAACAAGGGAGACCCCGGGCACGAGGTTGGTATTTCACGAATTTAGGCAAGTACATAACCTATCTTTGAACTACTATCTCGCCCCGCCTTCGCTATTTTTACACTGTTATCATAGCACGAACCTTACTTGCACAGATAGAATTGTCACTGCGGGTTCCTTTCTTTTACTACTTTTGACCAACACACCACAAATTTTTACTAGCAGTTTTTGTTTATTCTTCCTTGGTCCGCTTTCCGTGTGTATCCACGCCAACTGAAAAAAACGAACGAATAAATTCAATTGAAAGCCGGGAGAGGGACCTCCCAACGCACAAAGTCGTCCTTTGGGAGCCACCCCACG
>NC_090871.1:11986472-11991472 GCF_036669935.1 Montipora foliosa
ATACAATCTTCAAAACATTGTTTTTCCGACGTGTTGACGGTATCACAGTAGGACTGAGATCCCCAACCACCGAAGATTACAGGATACCCAGGAAGGATTGGATTCTTACTCCCTAGAAATATATGAACGACCAAATAATTAGTACATCAGGGACCTTCTTCAACGTCAGAAACACAGGAAGCGACAGTCGAAGATCACTAACGAAAAAACGAAAACTATACTTTTCAACCGCGCTATAAGACATGCGCGACCATGCAGTCCAGTTGACTAGCTGTTTTCCTCCCCTTACCGTACTTACTTCCTTCGATTTAACTAATTAATGCTTAAGTTCATCCTGATAATTGAGACAAGTAGTCGGACATATTGGGTGGTGTTCTATACAATCTCGTGCGTCGAAGATACAATACAATACTGTTTAAGCCTCAACTAAACTTCTCACTTAAATCACCTACGTATGAACTAGGATGCCGCTGCGAGTAGAAGTGCGGATTCGGACATAAGTACAGACGTTCGTGAGCTACGGACGGCAACCGGAAGTCGAATGTTTCCTTTTTGGGCGTGGTTTTTCTCCTTACCACGGACAGGAAAAGCTCTTTTTGATCACTGTGGCTTGACGTTACAACCGCGATGACGTGAAAACGCTCCAAAAAGGGAAAAATTCAATTTCCAGTTGCCGTCCGTGGCTCAAAAACGTCTGTGCTCAAGTTCCCTAATAAAATTAAAGACCTTATTTCTAATACGTCGGAAGTAGAGGCAAAAGAACAAGGAAATACCAAATTCAAGATGGCGGAGCAATTCCGTTCATTTCTGAAAAAAGCTTTTTCGTCTTACCGAAAGAAAGCATTCTAAAGAGGACAAATTTTGCTAGGCTAAGCACTACAGTTATAGGTATACTTACATTTTAAGACAGCTGAAGCGCCGACAATCAAGAAAAGTAAAATCAGTTTCGTCATTTTCCTGACAAGAAAAAAGTTAGTTAATTAGCGCAATAGAGTAGAAGCTCGGACACTCTCGTGAGCGGATAGCTCTACCAGTACGAACGCCCTGGTAAACCTCCGTTTGATCTCCCATACAAACTCTCTATTTACGCATTCTCCTTTTAGGCGGACGCGTTCACTCAAGGGGCTCCGATCTACATGGTTTCGAATTCCTTCGTTTTCAAGCTTTCGTTCACGGACACCCAAAAGAAAATCCCATCAATTTTTAAATCTTTTTTTTTTATTTGACTTCACATCACAGTGAGTACAATACAATTATCGAGGTGCCATGTTTTAATGTTTGTGGGAGGCGTGGTGGCCTCTTGGTTAGTGTGCTCGATTCCGGATCGAGTGGCCCGGGTTCGCGAAAATGCTGGGGGTAACCCTGCGATGGACTGGCATCCCATCCGATCCAGGGGGGAGTAGAAATACTCCTAGTCGCTTCATGCTACAGAAACCGGAGATAAGCGCCGGCCTGATGGGCCTTCTAGGCTCGTAAGCAGACTTTACCTTTACCATGTTTTAATGTTTGTTTTGTCGTCATTCCATTTAACGAGGAACTGGTGCAAGCCATCACACGCATCGATGGACTTGCAATTAAAACTCCATAAAGCAGTCGTCGATCCGCAATTACTTATTGTGATGGACTTTGCTCTAAATTGATACATGACTTCAGAAATAGCTATAGTCTTAGACCGTCACTTGAGAACTGTATCAGTGCGCACATTGTTTCGGTGAGACAAGCCGTAAGTATAGTATGAATTGCACTTGTATCCCACTTTTGTCATGCCAATGATAATGATACAGTAACGGCTTGCTGTGGCTTTTGAAACAAAACGCTTAGGGCAATAAAACAAATGAAAACCACTTAACATACAGAGCTATTTTCCTTTCCCGTGTCTGTCGTTGGCTTCCAACTCTCGTAAGCGTTGGGATCTATTCTTTACACCTCCAGTGGCCGCTTATGAGAAACGTTCTAGTAACCTGTCAGCTGCAGTTACGGAAACCTTTTTCGAGGCCTGATGGTGTCTCCACTGTACGTTAGTTAACTGAAGTGTTATAAATTCATGAAAAACTTACTTTCTATCTTCTTGGGCTAGTTTATCTGGTATCTTTCACACTGAACCACGGTCTGTTAAAGACTCTGCTCTGCTCTCCTCTGTTCTGCTCTGCAACGATGCGAAGAGTTCAAGCCCGCATCTTTTATAAGCGCTCTAGACCTCTGATTAACGATAGGTTATGTTTACGTAGCTTTAACCAATTATAGCTAGTTATGTTAGCTCAGTTCCCGGCAGTCTACAGTAGGAGCTGACTAAACGTAGTTTGCTTTAAAACTAAATTTCGGAAAGTCATGAAACTCAAATTATCTAAATACAAGTATTATGTTTAAGAGGTTATTACCCTCTAAATCATTACAGTGTTTTACAGATAATATAGTCAATAAGTTGGATAGCAAATACGAAAAAGGATGTTCTTACCCAAGCTACTGAGTAAACAGATCGAAGGAATATGCAAACAATAACTCAAAGGCAGAAATTGAATTTTCCATGGTAGCCTTTAGCGTCTGTTGAAAGAATTTAGCTTAGAATAAAACAATACTTGTTTTCCGTACAATGTCAACATTTTATTACCAATTAATAATAAAATGTTCCAACAAAGGTCAAATTTGTATTTTAATTTCTCAACTGTTGAGCGCTAAAGAATAAACAATTGTTCTTGTATAACACAACTCTGCTAAGCAACGTAATTGCATTCGAAACAAAGTGAGACTTTTCAAGACCTCCCGCGCAATGAAGCAGTGTCGGGCCAGTATCTGTCTGAGTAGTGGCCATTTCACTTCATGGCTCGATGCCGTCTTGGATTGTAACAATCACCTCTGCTAATTTGTAGCGGCCTTCAGAATTACTTATTTTTTTATAGGCTCATGAGAAGGAGTAAGCCTCGACATCTTACTACCGTGTGTTAGATGGCATTGTTATAATAGCATGCGTGCATGGAAGCAAAAGGAAGATGACAGGCACCGAAAAAGTGAAGTTTATGGGGTCGTTTCACACAGAGGCCATGTTGAGTCCAAAGGGATTAAAAACCTTTGTTTTGCCACAACAAAACTTGTTTCCCAACATCCTTGAGTTCGTGGCTGGAAATATTTTGTCTTTTTGGTAAATATGACCCGCGCATGAAAGGGAGGCCATACTATACTGAACTCCGCAACACAGCGTAGTTCCCTTTAAACTAAGTTTCGTAAAATCATGAAACTCAAGTTATGTAAATACAAATATCATATTGAAGAGGTTATTACCATCTAGGTCATTATACAGTGTCTTTAGGACACTGTACAGCAGATACGAAAAAAGGATACTCCTGCCCAAGCTACTGCGTAAACAAAGGAAGGAACATGCAAACAACAACTCAAGGGCAGAAATTAAATTTTACATGCTAGCCTCGAGCGTCCGTAGACAGAATTTAGCGTAGGACCAAACGATACTTGTTTTCCTCACTATGTCAACATTAATTAATAAGAAAATGCTCCAATAAACGTCAAACTCTTTTTTTAATTTACCAACTGCTGAACGCCAAAAATAAACAATTTTTCTTGTACAACACAACTCTGCTAAGCAACTTAATTGCGTTCGAAGCGAAGCGAGAACACACACTCTTCAAGACCTCCCGCGCAATCGAACAATGTCGGTCGAGTATCTGTCTGTTCTGAGGCCATTGCATTTTACGGCTTGATGCCGTCTTGGATTCAAACAATTACCTCGATTGGTAGCGGCCCTTACCTCTAGTTATCGTCTATAGGCTCCTGGCATGGTAATAAGCGCATGCGTGCATAAAGAAAAAAGAAGATTGCAGGCCCAGAGAAAGTAAAGTTATAAGTTTAAGAGCTCTTTTCATGCTGCGGCTATGTTGAGACCAAAGCGATTGAAATGCTCTATTTTGCCACAACAGAACTTCTTTCTCAACACATCCATTCGAGGAGTCATGGCAGGAAATCTATTGCCTTTGGCATTGGAATATGGCCGCCTCATGAAAAGGCGACCATACGATACTTAACTCAGTATGCAAACACTCCGTAGGTCGCTTTAAACTAAATTTCGTAAACTAAAACAGATATAATGTGGAAGAGGTGAGTATCCTCTACAAGTAGGTTATTACAGTGTTTTTAGACAATATTTTTACTAAATTGGACAGCAGATACAAAAAAGTGATGCTTGTACCGAAGCTACTTCTTAAACAAATCGAAGGTCGGAATATGCAAACAGCAACTCAAGGGCAGAAAATGAATTTTCCATGCTAGCGTCGAGCGTCTGTTGTCAAAACTTAGCTAAGGATAAAAACAATACAGCTTGTTTTTCGTACGGTGTCAACTTTTCATTACTAATTAATAATAAAATTCACCAGTAAAATCAAACTCTTATATTAATTCATCAACTCATGCTCCGGCCAAAGAATAAACAATTTTTCTCGTACAACACAATTCTTCCAAGGAAGATAATTGCGTTCGAAGCGAAGGGTGAGCAGCACTCATGATAATCCATAACAAACATGGGTCAAATTTTTATTTTTTGCCTCACTCCTCTCTTTGACAGTTGCTCTGATAGCGATGAAAAATGAGGCTTCGAGATTTAAAAAAGTAATAAGCAAATAAAGGACCCATGCTTGTTATGGATTATGCTGCTTTAGTATGATCACACTGCCCTTGTCGACTTTTCCTTCTTTTATTCTTGCGCCAGTTTGTTGACTTATTTTTCCATTAAAAAAAAAAGAAAATGTTGCGCATTATATATGAGTTGAGCGATTAATAAGGAAAGTACCTGTCCAGTGATATGGCAAGTCAAAAGCCTTACAAAGAAAAGGAAATTAGTTTTTTTGAACGTTATAAAATAAATGTGCCAGATAGGTATCCTTTTAAAGATATAAGAATGTTTCACAACAAAATAAAATAAAATAAATTATCAAAAATATTGATAATTAACGGAAATCAAAGAATTAGGTACACTAAAATTTAAGCTCTTTTATCAG
>NC_090871.1:11998972-12004639 GCF_036669935.1 Montipora foliosa
TAGAGATATTCCAAAACAAATGAGCGCTATAGTTTTTTTGCAGCGTTTAAAGCTGGTCACGCTTCGACTGTATTAGAGCTATTGCTTTCCATCCAAAACAATAATCCTTTCTTTAAGCCCGCTGCACACTAGCGCTATCAGTTTAGCAAAGTTTCACTCATGATTGTTGGCGTAAGCAAGTCACTCCATGGTACAGTGGCGTTTTGAGCACTAATGTTCACGCGTGCCATCAGCGCCGAATATTTAAAACGCCACCGCAATCTGGGAGAACTTGCATACGCCAACAGTTACGAGTGAAACTTCGCTAAGCTGATAGCCCTAGTCTGAAGTGGGCTTTACACAAGGTTACATTGGTTCTGAAATTTCGAATTACTAAGGACCATTCTAAAGATTTTTTTTAAACGAGACGGGAGTATTTTGAATATTGGTCAAAGTTTTCTTAATATTTGGATTTTGAGAATCGTATGAGACCGTTGTATTATGAAACTGGAACATTTAGTTGATTTCCTATCGTATTTCAAAATGGGTTCACAACATTGACGCAGAGAGCAAACAACATACATTTCAAACGCTTTATTCCCACAAAAAGACACTCTTAACACAAGTTGATATAAACGCTTGTTCTTCCGTCATCAAAGCTTTATTAGAAATGCGTTACTTGAAAACGTTCATAGTATGCGTGCTTCGAAGCAAAAGGCAGCAGATAAGAATTTGTTTGTTATATTTGCGAGAAATAGTTCTGTTCTTGGGTCATCAAAGCTTGATTAGAAATGCGTTACTTGACTACGTTCATATCACAGCGATTTGTCTTTTATTACAAGTTGATAAGCTTTGATAGTTTAGCATAGTATGCGTGCTTCGAAGCAAAAGGCAGCAGATAAGAATTTGTTATATTTGCGAGAATTAGTTTGTTCAAAAAGATAATAAACAAACAAACAAAACGACACAAGAAAAATGCTCATCCTAGCAGTGATTACCTTAATCCAAAAAAAGAAAAAAAAGACTTGTTTTCTAATTTATAATCCATTTCTGAAAACTGAACAACTCACCATGTGTACAACAAAGAGTATACATGTACCGGTCAAACAAAATTTTTTTTGCATGCACTGTTTAAATGTTTTAAAAAGTACAAGTAAAATGAAGTAGCCATATTTAACGTCGATAACTCGTAACAGTAATTTAACTGACAAACCTGAGATCGACGGTGCGCTCATTTTACTCCCCCCTCTCCATCAGTGCTTCGTTTTACGGGTTTTTAAAGCTACTTAGCTACACAGAAAGGAAAGACGTCGAAACAAGGATACGAGATCCGGGAATCGAATTCAGGACCTCTTGTACCAAGGCTGCAGACTAACCGACTCTGCCATCCTTGCTCCTCACCGTCGCAAAAGCGCAAGTTTTTACGTTGTCAGTCAGAAGCTTTATTGCATTCACAAAAACTGCTCTAAAATAATACGTGCAGTGTTCGTTTTTTTGCCTCCTATAAGTCCAACCTTACATCCTCGTCGTGGGAGGCGGAAACGGGTAAAGCCGGCTAACAGGGCTCTGGTGAAGCTTGGTAGGCCAATCACCTGTCAGGTGGATACACAATGATTACTGAAACATCAACAGATAGAAACACATTTACTGACGTCTTGGTAGGACAAGGCCCTTCCGGGAGAATGACGCGGCAGAGGCAAAGCCAGAAGGACCCTTCTTTCAACAAGACACACCATCAGAATCGGTACGTGGAATGTCAGGTCCATGTACCAAGCCGGAAAAGCATCGTCCATTGCAGAGGAAATGAGGAATTACAACCTGGAGATCCTCGGTCTCAGCGAAGTCCGTTGGATACAATCTGGTAAGTGCAAACTCAGCTCAGGAGAGGCGGTGCTCTACTCAGGCCATGAAGACCCAAGCGCCCCCCACACGGAAGGAGTGGCACTCATGATCTCCAAACATGCCGTCAGGACGCTTATTAGCTGGGAGCCGATCAACTCTCGACTAATTACTACCCTTTTCAAGACATCGCATGGCAAAATTAATGTTAGAATTATTCAATGCTACGCACCGACAAATGAAGCCGAACAAGCAACTAAGGAGGAGTTTTAAAACGCATTGCAGAGCCTCATTGCAAGGCAGAGAGGGAAGGAAGTTACCATTCTCATGGGAGATCTCAACGCCAAGATAGGAGGAGACAACAGAGAGTATGAGCTTGTAATGGGAAAACACGGACTAGGGGAGATGAACGAAAATGGCGAGCTATTCGCGGACCTTTGCGCCAACAATGACCTGGTGATTAGTTGGAGTATCTTTCCTCACAAAAGGATCCACAAAGACACGTGGCGCTCCCCGGATAACATCACTGAGAACCAGATAGATCATTTTTGCATTGCCCGACAGTTTAGAAGATCTTTACATGATGTCAGGGCTATGCGGGGAGCAGACGCCGGCAGCGACCATCATCTACTAGTAACCACCATAAAACTAAAGCTAAAGTGGTGTCAAGCTCAACAGCAAACTAGAGCCAAATATAACGTGACACACCTGAGGGATCCTTCTGTTGTAGAAGCTTTCCAAATCAACCTTAGGAACCGGTTCCAAGCGTTGGAAGATATAGAAGATGAAGATGGCACAATTGACACGCTCTGGGAACATCTAAAGAGCTCATGGATTAATACATGTGATGACACTTTAGGAAGGCAGCAGTCCAGAAACAAGGAATGGATCTCAATGGATACCCTAAAGAAAGTGAGAGAAAGGAAGTGCAAGAAAGAGCGGGTTAACAACAGTCGGACGCGGGCAGAAAAGGCACAGGCGCAAAACGATTACGATGTTGCGCATAAGGAAGCTAGAAAGAGTGCTCGAAAGGACAAGAGATGTTATATAGAGAACCTGGCAAAGGAGGCAGCGGATGCCGCAGCAAAAGGGAACATGAAAGACCTGTATTATACCACCAGAAAGCTAGCTGGGAAATTTGGTCATGTTAATCATACCATCAAGGACAAACAAGGAAATATTCTGACCACCACTGAGGAACAGCTGCATAGATGGGTCGAACATTTTGGAGAGGTCCTGAACAGGCCACCCCCAGTTGGAGGAACCGATATCCCAGAAGCTGATCATCTACTCCCAGTTAACTGCGCCATACCTTCAAGAACAGAGATTAGTAATGCTATTAGGAAGATGAAGGACGGAAAGGCAGCAGGTACCGACAACATTCCTGCGGAAGTATTCAAAGCAGACATCAACACCACCACGGAGGTCTTTTATGAACTATTCAAGAGCATCTGGGAGGACGAGAAATCACCCACTGAGTGGAAAGAGGGTCTTATAGTTAAACTTCCTAAGAAGGGGAACCTCAGGGAGTGTGATAATTATCGAGGAATTACTTTGTTATGTATAGCAAGTAAAGTCTTCAACCTAATTATGTTGGAGCGGTTAAGATCTGCAGTGGATGGAAGTTTGAGGGAACATCAAGGTGGTTTCAGGCAAGCTAGATCATGCGCAGACCAGATTGCTACACTACGTATCATCGTAGAGCAATCCATTGAATGGAAATCGTCCTTGTACATCAATTTCGTGGATTACCAAAAGGCCTTTGATAGTCTGGATCGCCCCTTTCTTTGGAAATTGCTAGCTCATTATGGAATTCCGCAGAAGTTTATTAACATCATAAAAAACCACATGTAAAGTTATTCATGAAGGACAGTTGTCGGAGAGCTTCGAAGTTAAAACTGGAGTAAGGCAAGGATGCCTTCTCTCACCGTTCTTATTCCTCCTGGCAATTGATTGGATAATGAAGTCGTCGACGACGGGCCACAGGAACGGAATACAATGCGGATGATATTGCTTTACTATCTCACTCAGGGGCCCAAATGCAGAACAAAACCACCATTCTGGAAGAAAGGTCAAGAAGAGCTGGCCTTGTTATCAACACCGCAAAGACCAAAGTCTTGAAGATCAATTCAGGCTCAAACAGGAAGATCAGAGTGAATGATGCCGATATTGAAGAGGTGGACTCCTTCACATACCTTGGGAGCGTAGTAGACACAAGTGGAGGAACTGACGCGGATGTTGCAAATAGGATTAATAAGGCAAGAGGAGCCTTATCTGGAGCTCTGGCAGCATATCTACATCAACTAAGCTGAAAATATTCAACTCTAATGTAAAATCTGTGCTGTTGTACGGGGCAGAGACGTGGAGGATGACAGTCAAAACGATAAGAAAGTTACAATCATATGTCAACCATTGTTTGCGTCGAATCCTGAAGATACGGTGGACAGACAAGATCACAAACGAAGAGCTATGGGAGAGGACAGGTCAAATTCCAATGGTCAAGCAAGTGAGGAAGAGAAAATGGGCGTAGGTAGGCCACACGCTGAGAAGACCTTCAAACAGCATTACGAGGCAAGCATTGCATTGGAACCCACAGGGAAAACGAAAGAGGGGCCGCCCCAAGAATAGCTGGAGGAGGGATACGGAAAAAGAGATGAAGGTCCTCGGAAAGAAGTGGAAGGAGCTGCAACAGTTGGCAGAAAAGAGACGTCTCTGGAGGCTTTTTGTTGATGGCCCATGCTCCAACTTGGAGCCAAGGACTTAACTAACTAACTAGTGTTCGTTTTTCAGTACACTCTTTAACATGGATAAAGCGTACTTTGTCTTAGTGCGGGTTTGCGCTCGGAGTTGTTTTGCAGGACACTCCTTTCACAGCACACCTCGCGAGCAATGGTTAGATCTTCTAAAAGAGGTACATCCAATGAACCCCGGTCGCTTATTAAGTTTTTATTGTCATATGGAAAAATGCAAGGCTATATTTACCGAACAATATGCATTCCACAAAAGCTCACAAAGTGTTACGTGTTACGTATTTGATACATTATCCTTGTCTCTGGTGGATGATTCGGCAGATTATAAAGAGTCTATAAATGAGGAAGATCTAGTCATTTTTTTAACATCATGGGTAGTGCTGCAAGCCGTGTGCGTGGAAGCTTATCGCCGACAGTTTCTGTAAGTGACTTATGTCAGAGAAAGCAATGTTTAGTTGCGTGTTGCGGTAGTGAAGTTTTCACCTCAAATTGAGGGGTGGCACCGACAATCACGAAGAGGAAAATGCAAAAGAAGAAGGAAACGAGGACCTTAAATCAGACAAAACAACTTTTACAGAAAGTACGGTGTTATAAAGTGGATAGGAGGAGTCGACAAACTGTATCGTGTGGCTCGTCCGTATGGTTTGAAACGCACACAAGTACTCAACTGGCTCCAGCAGCAACCTGGCTTTACCCTACACAAACATCCAAGAAAGCACTTTCGTCGCAACCGAGTGATTGTGTTTGATATAGATTCGCGATGACAGGGACACTTGGTTGACTTACAACATTTGAGTCGGTGGAATAAGAGATACAAGTATTTACTAACCTGTAACGATGTCCTTTCCAAATACGCGTGGCTGGTCCCCTTGAAATAACAAAAAAACAAACAGGTGCCTTTTTGGTGGTGGCCTTTGAAAGCATTTCCCAGGAAGGCCGAAAACCTGCGAAGTTGCAAACAGATGCCGGAATCGAATTTAAGAACATCACTTTTCAAACCTTCCTCAAAAAGGAGAATGCACACCATTTTGTAACCGACAACGAAACCAAGGCTCAAGTGGTTGAAAGATTCAACCGTACTCAGTTGAAGCAACTGACG
>NC_090871.1:12014739-12027239 GCF_036669935.1 Montipora foliosa
CATTGCGTGTGGTAGTGAAGTAACTTGACGGTGTTTTTTTCCATAACTGTCAACTGAGCGGCGTTTTGTTTTTTCCAGGAGATTCAAGTCCTTGCACAATATGTAGCTCTAATAGTACACGACATTGTTTGGTATCGTAAATCATTACGGTGCCATGGTAGACATCTTTGCTATATACCCTCTAAGAAGACATGTGGTTCAGTAAAATACTAAGCCCAGAACGATTGAAGAAAATAACAGGAAATCGAGAAACATTTGGCTTCAAAGCCGATATGTTGATCATTTACAACTTCTTTTTCACCACAACCTGAAGCGTGTACTCTGAGCTTCTGACACCTTTCCAAGACCAATGTTACTAAAGTTTTTTCCCCTTTCCAGCGGGGTTAGTATCTGGATGGGGGACGTTAAAATATGCGACTTTTGCAGTCAGGAACATACGCCCAAAAATTCTATTTTACGCTCAAAAATGCGAACAAAGCAAGGTACAGATTTTGCTAGCCTGCTTTATGCAAAACAAGTATTGACGAAAAAGTAAATAAATATTAACATGTAGTTTTTAAGGAGAGCAGAAGGAACTTTTAGGAAGTGTCGATCGAGAATAAAACAATTTGCCATCAGCGAAAAACATTTCGGGAGATTTTCGTTACGTTCCATCAGAGTTCAATTTTTCTATAGTACTTTTGGTCATACAAGTAAAATCGCAAAATCGGAAGTGACATCGATTTTAGCGGCCGCCTGTGATCAAGTTATACCTTGCGTGTTTACTGACTCACGAAACAAAGGATACATCTGTGACAAAATGACGGCATAACACCTGGTGTTTGTTAGTGCGTTTTCTTAAGCTCCTCCGAATGAGGTTAGTACTTGGATGGGGGACGGCTGCGAAGTCCCCGTGACGGCGATAGCTAATTCGTTTTTTTTAAACTTGATTTCATTTTTTATCTTGTTTGGCCGTTCAAAGCTATTTTCTTAGTTTCTTTCTACGTCAAAACGGCGAACAAACTGGTTCCCAAGAAATATTGGAGTACGTATTCGTTCTACGCAAAATGCTTCTAATGAAGTATTCGTTGTATGCAAAATAATAATGTTCACAGTGGAACACACAAGTACGAAGCAAGATCTAGAAATAACGTAGAAAATTCTCCTTGCCTTTTAAGCTTGCCTTTCTCAAAGAAAAAGCATCTATCCACTTTATCGAATAGTTTAATACTGAAACAATCATGGCGGGCGGAAAGATTCTATGATAAATGTTTGCTTTCACCAATCTGACGGAAGTGTGTTACGGTGGCCGAGTGGTCTAACGCGCTAGCAGAGATAAATGACTTGAGAAGTATAGGAGTTCTCCTCGGGGCAGGGAAGTTGGGAAATACCGCAGGGAATATAAATCAGTCCCCCCGATCGGAGATTAATTCAATATCCGTGGGGTATGCACATTTGTGACTACCAACAAAAAAAAGATCCCAGCCCGGTTTTAAGACGTGGATGCCTTCGGCATTCCACGTAATAATGCACCATACACTTTCAATTACCTTGTCTTTCTGAAACAAGCTCGACGTTTTCTTGTAAGGAATTAATCCTGGAAGGTTCTCTGTCCCGGGGAGCATGTACTGCCTCAGCACTGGCTCTATCGCAGGAGATTGGTACGGATTTCTCATCAGTTTTCGTTTCATAATCGGTGATTCCATTTCTACATGTATTAAAGTCTTCGCGTTGGTCAGTGAAAGGCGGTGCACAATTAATTGCACCAATCTGTACTCGTTCAGAATATTTTGCTTCACCTTCAAAGAAAGCTATTTCTTTAATTCTTCCGTTTCTTGCTTCTAAATACAGCGGAAAGTGCTCAAACACTTAAGTATAAAAGCGACATACAGCAATGGCGGCACATAACCTCGCGAACAGGAAGTCACAGCTTTCTAAGCTGTGTTGTGATTATCCATCCTGATTGGCTTATTAGATCAAACTTCCGGTTACGCAGGAGTGAGACATTTGCATAAAGAACCTCACCAAAACTCGTGGATATATCCACGAGTAAAAATGTTAAAAAAGGATAACTTCTTACGGTGGGAATTTTTTCATTTCATCGTATTTTGGAGATAGTAAGTAAAGTAAGTGATTCATGATTAAAGAAATAGGAGTCACCGATGATCTAAACGAATAAAATCGATGTGATTTTGTAAAGCTCTTGGAAAATTTCGTCTGTCACGCTTTTGCGTGACCTGTCTGGGAAGGACTGGAACCAAAGAGAGGATTGATCGTTGAAGGGATGAAAGGTTTTTACCGAAAAAAAAAAAAACTTTCTCGAGCATAGCAACGAAGTTTTAAGCTGGCGTCATCTTCATTTGGTTAGTGTTTTGTATAATATCTCTTCATTGCCGTCATGTTCATCTTCTGGAGTTTGGTTTTTGTAAAATTTAATCGCTGGTTGTTTGCACGCAGGTCCACACTATTCAAGTGGACGAGGACTAAAATACTGCTCTATTTTCACGAAAGTAAAGGAAATTAACTTCAAAAACATGCATTCATTTTGAACTTATGATCGTAGGGTAATAAAAACATAAAAAACAGCCATTAAATTTACAGAATTAACTGAAGAGAATGTAGTGTGACGTGAAGTGCTACACCGTCAACGTTTCAAGAGAATGTAGTGTAGCGTGAAGTGCTACACGGCCAACGTTTGTATAAACGTAACCTTTCCCCATTAAATTTACGCAACGGTTCGTCCTCGAGTTTTCCAAACTTTTAGCCACTACTCCATCAACTACCTTTTCCAGCTGAGCTTTTCCATCCTCCCTCTCACTTCTCTTTAACGTTTCATGATGATTCAGAAATAAATGTGCCATTCTTTTGCCGTCCTGGAATTTTTCCCCCAGCGTTTTTGTCGCCATGTTATTTTAACTAATGCTTGAAAAATATTTATGAAAGTCAAGTAGACTAGTACACGACTGCTAAAATAACGCGAATATCAGTCGTGCAGTAGTCTACTTGACTTTCATAAATCATTTTTAAATCAATTTTGACTGATCACGATTTTCTCTGACCCAACGCTGTGCAAGACTTATCGTCCACGGTTTTTGCGAAAGTTTTAAAACCTCAACTTCACTAATGCTCGAAGTAATGCGTGACATATTACAGTCGCGTTACCTGCGCAGTAACGTTGCGCACAAAGAATTAGCGCGAACGTCCTTAAAAGAAAAGACGGGAAGTATCCAGATTAAAGGTAAAAAAGCTTTTCGGCTTTCCGTTGTGCAGTTAGTTCATAGACAACTGTTCTTTAGTGCGCAAGATGAGGCCTGATAAAGAAAGGTCCCTTTGTCAGTCCAGGATTGTTATCAATTTTGATAACTACTACCAAAACAAACCATTAGCCAATCACTGCTCAAATTCTCGTCCACGTGACATTATTGATCGCCAACTGTGTGAAAATTCAATATGGCGGACGATAGGGCGCAACGCGGGGCAAAGAGGAAGGAATTTTCAATGCTTATATGACAGTGAAATGCATAGAATGTGGAATGTTTGGGAAAAGTTATTTCGAGGCATTATTTTCAATACCTAATCTAACAACTGTTCCGTGTGAAATAACACAGTAAAGGAGACGACAACAGTTAAGCTAAAATGCACTGTTTATTCTGCGATACTGGGCATGATATTTTCGTCGGTCATCAGTCGGCTTCTTTTTCTTGGGAGGCGAAGCTGGGGCATTCTGTATAAAATAAAAATGAATCAAGAAAAGTAAGTAAATAATTTCGTTTTTGAAACGGCTCTTAATGCACGGGAAGCGATGGTCCAACGAAGGGGAAAATTACGTTTTATTTACACTTTACGACATTAATATTGCCAAAGCCGCTGAAATGACTCTCTGTATGTGTGTGTACGGCTTAAATACCAAAAACATGTTACCGTACGAACGTGTTTGTAGCACGTCTTTGCACAACTTCGAGCAAAATTTCAAGGATCATTTTTTTGTTCTAAAGTAAGAGAAATGTATGATACTTTCAAATGGGCTTTAGCATTAATTTCTCTAGAACGTACTAAACTTTAGACGAAACACATCATTCAACCAAATTAAAAAAAAAAGTGTAAATAAAATAGAAATGAGAGTCCTCTTGATGAAAACGAAATAATGAAGATGCAAGAAACCACATTCGATGAATAAGTAATACACCAAAACTCCAAATCATAAAATGACCAAAACAACAATTTAAACAATTAAACATCCACTGTATTCGGTGATTTAGCCAAATGAAGTACCCTCTTAGTTACCAGCCCTGTGATACTGTGTTGGTGTTTCTTACATGTACAAAGTATTTTAAGTTTTATAATATTTATTATATTTTGTCAAAGACAATCTTTCTTTACTTGCCTCTTTATGCAATAGCATGACATCATCAGATGTGGCAGAGGAATCATCTAGGAGATGCTGTTTCAATCTCTGCTTCTTCCAATCTTTTGGGTCATTTACTGTTAATGAATTTTAAAATAAGAATGATCAAGTAACAACATTAATAAAAATGTTAAATTAAAACTAGGGGTAATCGAAGCTTAGGCGAGTGCGTTCGATGTTTGTAGGACGGTACAGGTTTGGTACAGGTAGCAACTGAGGGGGGAGGGAGGATGGTTCGTGCGATAGGGAAATGTTATTACAGTGGAACCCCGATACAACGATCCTCGATATAACGATATCCCCGGTAAAAAGATAAACATGCTATGTCCCGGCAAAAGTTACAGTAAAATGTATGGGACAGAACCCCGATATAACGATCTTCAATATAACGATATTCCCGATATAACGCTGAGTTCTTAGCGTACCCAGCGTAAAATCTTCCCCGATATAACGATATTACAGCATCAGTACACAGATACAACATCAAATGTTTAAGTTTTGTTTTGTTTTGTTTTGTTTCCCTTTTACGACTCATACCACAGACTTTGTTGTGTAACCTTGATAACGTCTAATGCTTTGCAAATTGTGAGTCATTTGAAACTCATTACAAGTTTAATTAAACAATATGTACAGTAGTAAAAAAGCACATGTTAATTTTACACCGATATAAAGATATTTTCGGTTATTTTAAGGCAATATCGTTATATCGGGCGTCTCGTTATAACGATACCTCGATATAACGATCTAATTCCACTGTACTGCATCTATGAACGTGACAACTTGTTAGACGTAATATTAACTATTTATTTGGAATTCTACAAGTAGAATTACAACTACAAGTACAACTACTGAAAATTACTCTAAAATGAAACTATTACTTGCAAGTCTTTTCAGCTTGTGGTATTAAAGACCTAAGATTACTTTTCTGTGCTGAACGCTTGGACAAAATAAATTCAGTTTGTTGATTTCAATGCCGTAAATATCACAAGTCATGATGAAATGGCGCGCCGACGAGCGTCATATCTCGGTAGATTTACTTTGTGGCACAACGGCCGCCAAGCTTCACAACTCGATTGATTTACTTTGAGGCACAACGGCCACCGAGCTACACAACTCGGTAGATTTACTTTGTGGCACAACGGCCGCCAAGCTACACAACTCGGTAGATTCACTTTGCGGCACAACGGCCGCCGAGCAAAACAAACCGGTTTGATGCAAGCGCGAGGAGTCGCACACATTTTCCAAGGACAGTGACGAACCATGCTTAATCCAAAGTAAAATTTTACCGACTTCAGTTGACAGACCTTCAGCAATCTTTCAGCTCTTTTCAACGATGAACGATGGAAGATTATCACACCTCACCAAACGCTAGAATAATGAACGCCGACGACGCACAAATCACCACGTGCGATAGTTCGTCAAAGTGAGGCAAAACGTAACCAAGCGCCTCAAAGCGAGGCAAAAGTGTGTCGACGAAAATGCAATCTCGAAAAAACTTCCCTTACAACACAAATTAGGTGTTGCGTTCTCGTACCTCGAACGCAATTAAACCACTCAATTAAAATAAGAGTATGCAAGTACATATGTTGTCAAATGTGTTAGTTGATTATGAAAACAGTCAGCCCACCCCTCCTCTTTCAGGTAATTGACTCTAGCTCAGCTTGCTATATAGTGAGATTATCAATGACATCACCTATTAATATTAATGTGCCAACTGGAGCCTTATTGGATGCCGAAACAAAGGGTTCTTTTGTTCGGTGGTCGGCTTTTTTAAATATCAAAAGAAATTTGATGTCAATGTTTGTAAACAGATATCTTCCTTATAAAAGGAATTTCATAATTATGAAAAGCAGTCCCCATTAAAAAGCTGTCAATGTGAAGAAAATCTGGTCCACAATCTTTCATCAAAATATATTTTTTGTTCAATTTCCATGCAAAGTTGAAAATCCATAGACTCCGTCCTAAAAAAACATCTCCATACACACACACACACACACAAAGGATTTCAAATTCCAGGGAGAGGAAGGGTGCAGAAACACCAAAACACTCAAAGAAACCTCATTAGAATTTCCAGATTGATGAAAAGGTGTCAAAATGCACCTTCTGTGGAGGAGGAATGGACATTTTATGGAACCACACATTGAAGAAAAAATCCTGCTAAATAAATCTCAAGGCTTTTTCTAAAAAAACAGTTGTCAGGTTTAATTAAGCTACTGCATAATTGTACAAAATGTTATTGTTGATAAACAAAAAGGGAAAAAAAACATTTTATGTTTATTAACACAGCTAATAGATAAAGAATGGTTTCTTCATGCATTTCAGTCACTCTTCAGTCCTACCAATTTGGGGATTTGGTTTTGATTAAAATAGTCCCCATAATGGACAATTTAAACAGAGAAGAGGCTTGCAAAAAATATTCAAAATCACAAAATGTAAGTGGTAGGATTCATACATTATAAATTGTGGCATTTGCATTACCTTGGTGCAAACTTCTCATCTCTTTGCAAAACTGCATCATGCATTGGTACCAACCTCTGTATAACACACACATGTCAAGATACAGCATGCTTATCTTTGCACCCAGTCCACGTCTTTAACAAAACCTGATCATTATCTATGGCAGTTAGAATGTCTCCTTCTGGCAAAGCAGGGAACCATTTAACCAGGATTTCATAATGTTATACTGACGACCCGGATGAAGTTTTCCATAAATATCCACTGCCATTCTGCTGCGTGCAATTGAATGCATAACCAGGTTGGATCCAAACATAATGGAACTAAAGTTGTGTTTGCTACACTTTTCAGGGGATCAACGGCCATCATTTTTTTGTCAGGCATTGTTCTTGTGTCACTAAAGCGTTAAGCCTTCCACTGCACTTTTCAGAATTGATACCAAAATATCGTTCAAAATCATCCTTGAATTTATTTTTAGGCCTTTCAGTCTTTTTCGACGCTGTAGAGCCACAAAATCTACACAACTTTGCCATTTTTTTTTCCTGTGGGCATCAGCATCCGCCATCTCAACGCCTAGGTTTGTAGGAGTAAATCAATCAAATATGGGCGCCATTATTAACAGCACATCGCAAATCAAAATACCCCCTTGCACATTTTTAATAGATCGTGCACAACAGCAAAAACACGTGAAAAGTCAAGTAAAAGACATGAAGATATCGACATTTTTTTGCAAATGCTGGAAAAATCTACAAGTGCCTTTAATCTAACGACAAAGTGGAAAACGTTCCTGACTTTGGGATCAAATTTCATGCACTGTCCCACTTTATAGTTACCATTTCCAACCGTTCAACCCGCTCTGCCACCGCCATCTTTGACAAAGGCGAAGAATGTTCCTTTGCTGTCCATATCGAATAGAATTTTGGGTAGATAACCCAACTAGTTCCGAACAAAAAAACGAATAAAGTGAAGTGTATACAAAATCCTCCGATTTCTGCAATGGCCGCCATGTTGTGACGTAACACGGTTATCAAAATTGATAACAATCCTGGACTGTTTGTTGGTTTTTACTTACCCTCTACGAAGCACACGACTGACGCATCTTCACCGTGGCCACAGTTGTGGTTACCCCACCCACTGTTCCCACAATCTGTTAAAGAGTGCTCGGATCCCGCACAGTTTACATCGTCCAGCCATATGGAACCGTTACCCTTCCCAAAACGAGCGCTATGTGGAGCAGAGACAGCAGAGAGGAATCCAAGTTCGCGACAAACAACATGAGCATCGTTTATATCCCACATATCGTCACAAACTGTTCCTCAGGCTTTATTGTAATATATTTCCACTCGTCCTTCACTTCTTCGAGTTCCTCCTACCAGTCTTAGCACTTCATCTGAAAACAGTTAAGAAACCAAAAGTGTAAACTTCATAGTATTAAGAAGCTGCAGAGAACCACAAAACAAACAACATTGCGAGTTAATAATTTATGAGCTTCCTTAAAGCTGTGGTTTGTACTGTCGCCGTGAAAAATCGAAAGAACACAATTTCTTTGGGCTTCTGCAGATCACTTGAATTTCTCCGAACGCAGTTTAGAAACCGTTATAACCCTTGCACTACACGTTCCTTTGCCACACGGGGCCATTACCAACTGTACGTTGACCAAAACTAGCATTGACTGGAGCAGAGTAAGTGAGGAGGAATCCAAGCTTCTGACAGACGACTTTGACGACGATATATTTCCACTCGCCCCCGGCCGTTGTTGAGTTCCTCCGACAAGTGTTAAAGGCCCACCTTCATCTGACAGGCATTGCGTGCCGTGGAACAATTTTCATATGTGAAAATCTTGCCAAAGCTGAAATTCATCCAGTCAGATCGCTACGATACCATAACAAAAGCAAACGGTCGAAAAGCCTGTCGGTTGAAGGTGGGCCTTTAACATTCTGTCTACAAGTGAAAGTTTGAGTCGATACAGAGGGGACTGGTTTTGAAGTTCGGCAAACATCAAAGGAGCAAACAAAGTTGCCAAGATTTAGCGGTAGCCTCGCAGCTCCTACAAGGTCTCACCTGATTGGAGACCACCCTTGAAGTTTAACAAAAGAACAAATAACAGAAACAATGGCCCTTTTGTTTTAGGCCTAGGGTAAGAGAAACAATGGCTCTTTTGTTTTAGGCCTAGGGTCCATTGTTTCTGTTATTTGTTCTTTTGTTAAACCTCAAGGGTGGTCTCCAATCAGGTGAGACCTTGTAAGAGCTGCGAGGTGACCCAGATTTAGGTTGGAAAGTCCACGACCGTGCAAAATCTTTTGTTTTGCGCTCATACACTATGCATGAATTACGTAACCAAAACGTTTTTATTGGTTAGTTCCTCAGTACAGAGTAAACAACTATTGTGTTTGGTGCACGCTCAAGGCCAAAAAAGAGAACAAAAACCTACAAAAAGGAATTTGTCGGGTTTCATAACCATTCCCCTCTATTAACTATGGTCGGGAGTAGTGCTAAACCCAGAGATAAAGCCAAACAAATCACAATTTTTTTGTTATAATGAGTTTAGCAAGAAAAAACATTTGTGAGCGACTTGCCTAGCAACAACAAAAACAACAACAAGAACAAGAACAACAACAACAACGTGTATTACATACAATACAAATTCTAATGAAATGTTTGTCCACCCAAATTTAGCAAACTTAAGCTAATCGAGTTGGGTGGAGCAAAGATAAAATAGTTAATTAATATATATTTACAGTGACAGAGATTATGATTTTTAGGAACAATGTCAATGTACCGAGATCGACTAAATATTTCTATAATTATAAAGATGTGAGGCACTACAATGGAATGCAGATTTTAAGATTCTAGTTAATTGATTGCTGATAATCCTAAGATTCAATAATATTTGACAAAAAGGTTTACTCTAGATGTTAAACTGTAAAAACGAACAATAAAAAAGATAAAATCCGACGTTTCGGAGTAGTCATGACTCCATTATCAAGGAAAAATTATATCGGATAATGCAGATTACAGTATTTAAAGTGATTTTTGAACCGTCGAAACGTCGGATTTTATCTTTTTCATCGTTCCGGTTATTACAGTTTTATGCTTAAAGAAATCTCTTTTAATACGAATATCAAGTTAAGATTTTTTCGATTGAAAGTACAGAGGAATAGCCGTGATAAGGAATTCATTAAATGCATTAATAAAATCGTCCGTTTTAGGCAGAGTAAAATACTAAGTATGGCCGGTTCAGGCGTCAAAGGGTTTTAATGGAACACAGTTCACTGTCTGAGTGATTAATTTTAAAGACCAATATCATTTGGCAAAATGCTTTATTCTGTGATAAATTTCGCAAGTTTCTAGATAAGAGTCTTCAGAAATTGAAATATCGAAAAGTAGACAGATAGTTCTTTTCCTAGTGAAGTCGTTCTTTCTAAAATTTATTAGTGATAAAAAAAAATTAAATAGTTGATCCAGTTCGCGAGAAACAATCTGAATTGAGAGTCTAGAGCTTTGTGTATAAAAGTTGTTTGAAGCAGAGGATCGAGTATAGTGAGAATGGATATTAGAAATATTCCCTCGTTGTGATGTTGACTTTTAAAGCAGTTCCGAGATAATTAACAGTTACCCGATTTCCACAGGAAAGTCAAATATGCTCATGGAAAGAAAAAAAAAAAAAAAGGAGAAGTTTGTAAATGTGTTCTACGCACTGTGGAAAGTCCTTTTTGTTATCTCCAGCGAAAAAATTCTGTGGAAAATACTTTTTTCCTCTAATGAAAAAAGGCACCTATTTTTTTAGTCTCCAAATAAATTATATTAATCTTGTTAACGATTGCCACGAAAATATCTCAAATTAGTCATAAGTCTTTTTAGATTTGGGTTCAGTCGTCTAGAAAAGGACGAGGGGGGAAGTGAGGACGTTGAGGAGACGAATCTTGGAAGTCAGGATGTCAAGGAAAAAAATCAAACCGCTAAACTGAGAAACAGCCAAAGAGAAATACGAAGAAAAACGAAAAACTGATTGGCCGTGGATTCAGAAAGGAATGGCTAAGCGAATTCAGTTGGTTAAGTGAAGACGAGGGGCAGATTAGTTTTGCAATTTGTAAAATTGGGTAAAAAGAAAACTTGCTTGTCAGTTGAAGTTCTTGACTGTCTTAAGAGGACTGAAATGGAGGGCCTCTCTGTTGTGGCATTTGACCCAGAGAATGCCTTGCAGTTTTGGTGGACAAGAGGTGCAAGAATCAGGCAACTAAATTTCAAGGACTAAATAAAACAGAACACGGCTTTAAAGGAGAAACGTACGTTTTTATTGACTATTGAACTCCTCCATGCACTTTTACTCTGTCCCTTGTATGCCACGATTGTTGGTGGCAACCACATTTGGAGTTCTGAAAGCTTTTTGGAACGTAAATTTTCGATATGGAAAGTACTAGCAATATAAGAATCACTTTCCATGATGGAAAATGAAGTGAAAAATTAGTGTCAGGCATTGCGTCTTTGCTGCGAAGGTTATTTTTATCGGTTGTTTCTATATTTCTACGACCGCCAGGTCCACATTCACTGACTGACCAATCAGTAACGAGACTCCTTGAAATAAACACGCAGCATGACACAGAACTGATGGTAGATTCCGTATATAATGTTCATCGGAGTAATAGGGCCAAATATGGGGATTATCTTTCTTAGCTCTTTGTAATATCACTAGCACATTGTTGGGAATAGTTAGAAAACAGTCCAAGTTGGGAAAGGATATCTTTTTCAGAGGGCGGCAAAGGAATAGAAACTGTTCACCCAGAAATACAAGATGGCAACTGGTTGTTTACTACATGTTACTCAAATGGTTCCAAAAATAATGCGAATTAATGTTTTGGTTTGATCATTGTTAATCAAAACCACAAACATAATCGATCAAAAAAGTCAGTAAACATTAAAAAAAAGTCAATACCTGCCTTAGTTTATTTGATTATCTATTCTGAATGGATGGTCAATAGAATTCTTTCATAATTGGAAGCCAAATAAAATATTCTTCTGTTTAAATGCTAATAAGCCTTTCTAGCCTACCTGCGACAAGCAAATTTCAAAAGAATATTTGTTTTAATGATGATAACCTAAATACAAAAGAATGTAAAGGAGGTCGCCATTTATGAAAGTGGTCTATCACGAATGCATATTAATAGTTTCACATACTAAGCTCAATTCACCTTTATCACTCGGCGGCCATTTTGGAGTCCGTGGGGAATAAAGGCTTTGTCTTTGCATTGTCTTTGCACGTCTAGCCTCACACTAAATGAGGGGTTAGACGTGCCAATCTTTTGTTTGGACACTGAGTGATATGGGTCTACAATGCACACCCGTTAATTGCCTCACACCAATGATCTAATAGAGGACAGACGCATAACTGACGTCATCATAAAAAGAAATTACATGTATTTTATATATTATTATTATATTAAAAACCAGATCTTATATTCGTGCGTCAGTTTAGTGATAGGTCACAGAAGACGTCAAAATGTGGAAAGAACACTACTGGCACACAAGTGGAGCCTGATAAAGGAAGATTTCTTTGTTGGATTTACTTACTTGCTACTGAGCACTCGACTAACGCAACGTTTAATGATCCCGCACAGGTTACATCGCCCAACCAAATGGAACCGCTACCTTGCCCAAAACGATC
>NC_090871.1:12039739-12049739 GCF_036669935.1 Montipora foliosa
GGAAACCGTTCAATGGAAAGTGTACTTGAGGGGTGCTTTCTGGCAGTGCACAGAGAGACTGAAATGGAAGCTCCTGTGAAAAGCAGCCGAGTTGACAAATCACAACTCCATGCGGGGGCGAATTGTAGTGTCTGTTTCCTACAAAACACGCCACTACACAGCTTTCTGATGTTCTGATAAGTAGCTATGGTCATATTTGCTAGTGATACTTCTAATAAATCAACACAACTTCAATTACGTTTAAAAAAAAAAAAACCGCAAAGATAACAGCCGAGCAACCAACACGCACAATTGCAAAGCACGCAAAAATATGGAGATTTTTACCGCTTTCATTTGAGCATCCCGGCATTGCGGTACAAAGCCGATGTCAAGGCATGACAGATTCACAATCACATCAGATCGAGGGAATGTCCCCGTCGGTCCGCCAGTGCAAGATGGCGTTCAAACCCTGAAATCGCATGCATGGCATCACGATCGATATCCGCGAAATATATTCGGGACATTCACGGTTAAACGACACGACTAGAATGCGTCCTCCTTCGTCGGAATGCAATAATAATAATAATAATAATAATAATAATAATAATAATAATAATAATAATAATGATAATAATGATGATGATGATGATGATGATGATGACTTTATTTAACTGTGAATGGATTTAGCACTAGAGCACTACTTGAAATCACCAAGGAAATTAACTCGCATCAAATCAAATATCGGTATCAGGTATTGATGTTGTCTGTCAAATCCGTTTTCAGGCTGAATCCGTTTTTACCTACAAATACTACAATAGGTTAAATTCACATGATCCTCATTTTACCTAAGTTGAATATGCACTCTACCTAGTTAAAAGTCCTCTAAAAGGATAGAAAACGCCTATACCTTCCTTCAAGCTCTGTCTTATGCATCTCAATACGTCTTCTTAATATTTCTGTATTCATACACGTCCATTTAGCATCAACATTACATTATATAATAACCCAAGTTATTCTCGCATTTTAATTGGTTCTTGCCTATGATCTATTAGAAGACAGACACACGATTGACGTCACCATCAGCTTTTATGCGAATAAAGTGTAATTCTTTATTATATAAAACAAATAGATTCCATGTTGCCGTGCGTCTGTTCAGTAAACGATCACAGAAGACGTCAAAATTTGATAAGAACATCAGTGACACACTCGGCTATCGCCACGTGTGCCACGTTTTTGTTCTTACCACATTTTGACGTCATCTGTGATCTATTACTGAACAGACGCACGGCAACATGGAATCTATTTGTTAAGTTTCTTCACCACTACACTACGACGACGAACATGTTGAACCCGATACAGTTCTTTTCATATATGCACTTTTGTATAAGTCAATTGATATCTATGTAAAACTAATTCTAACCTGACTCCAATTTTTCTCTACGCTTAATTTAGGCACCAAAAAGTTTCTTCAATCCATCTGAGTGCGTATTCAACCTTGGTAAAATGAGAACACCAAATGAATTTAACCTAGGTTGAAACGGTTTAACCTGAAATCGGATTTCATCGGCAACATTTACGCTTTTTGATATTTACGTTTATTATCCATTATGTTTGTTGTTTTTATGTAATAAACTCAATTATACAGGCATTTTTATTGGTCCTCACCTGTTATATATCGGAAGAGGGAGGCATAGATGACACCATATATGTAAAAAAACAATCGACGTCGATGGGGTTCTACGTCTGGAGGCTGATTTGTTCTCTGAAAGAGCAGTGAATTGGGCGTCAACGCTGGAAGGTCGACATCTTCAACACAGCTAAGTGATCGATTGCTCAAGGCTATCTCAACATGTAGCATGACTTCACATAACTCCTTAAAGCCCATCATTCCATTTCCGATAGCTTTGTAAAGCGACGTTTTGACCATCCCGATGAGGTTCTCGAATCAGTGATCTCCCTACCAAGTCTCTCGGGTAAGATTAAACTGTCACTTGATCTCTTCATGTGCAAGGTAGTCTTGGACTTTCTCATCAGGCATAACTTTTCGGAGCCATCTTTCGAAGCCATCTTTCCGGAGCCACTCACCCACTCTTAGCATGGCAAGGGTGCCACTCTTCTCTAGTGCCGTAGCGAACAGCTCGCGTATACTCGTCACTTCCTCTTTTGCTGATTGTCCGCCTCGGCTTGTGATGATGTCTGGAAGCCACTTCTGTGGGTCTGCTTTCCAGTTGGGTTCTTGCCACCAAACGTTTGTTAAGTTTGCTAAAGTCCATTCCCTTCCCACATCTCATGGATTTTCCTCCGTTGATAAGTGTCGCCACTGCAAGTTTTGTTTCTCCTTTATCTTCCTAACCGTATTTCCAACAAATTGTTTGTACTCCCCCTTCCCTCTGATCCAGTGGAGCGCCACAGTACAGACCCTTCTAAGGCATCATTAACGATGTCAACTAAGCTAGTTGCTATGTGTCGTTCCACGAGGTCTAGCCGGGGAAAGGTCAGGCCTCTCTTGGCGAGGCGTGATTTTGCCGTCACAAGGCCTGTTGTGACACCAGAGGATTGTTCCACTTTCCCATAAATCGTTGCTGAAACGCCTATGCCACTGGCATCGCCAAAGCCATGTAAATCAATAGAAAGTATCTTCTCTCGAAAGGCTTCTTGGCAAAGTCGGTTCTTGTGGTAGGTTTTTTTCCCACTTGGACGACTTGAATCTGATATTTTGTGGCAAAGAGGGGTATCCAAGGCGATTCTGAGGCCGCAAGCGTTTCTGTAGCGCACTTCTCCAGCCAAGGTTACCACTGATACCGGTCCGAGCGTGTCATATATAATGGGCAATTCATTTTTCCCAGTTTTCCTTTTTTGTAAGCTCAGTGGTAGGGGCAGGGAAGCTGACTTGTATTTCATCCTTTTCACTATTCCAGGGTACTCCCAACAGCTTTGATTCTCGGCCTGTTTTTATACCATGTTGCTGTTGCGTGTAGTTTGTTTTTCAGTTTGAAGGCATGTTGCTTCTGATTCTACAATGTAGCTCCCGCGCATTTTAATGCACTTCAGTTTATGGTTCTCTAAACACATACTGGACCGACTGTTTGAGCGGTTTCTCCGCCCTTCATATAGACTGCGCCTTATTGCGAAATTTGAGCACCTACATTGGTACCCAATCAAAAGATATTTTACTTTTTCGCTTTGATCGCAAAGTTTCATTGCCAATGTCTTTTTTCGGATAGGTCCTTAATACAGGGGCACCCAACGAATCTGTTCTTCACATTATCTGTTCCCCAGAGGAATCTTGCTGGCTGGCAAAAATACAGGTGTTTCGATGAGCTGGCTGGGAAATTTTGATATTGATAGAGGTTTTGCTTGGGAATTACTGACTTTTTCTAGCATTTCAACCCGAGCTGGTTGTAGAAACTCTGAAGACTGAGGACGACTAAAAAAAAAAGAACCCCTTCCCTCTCCCAGAGAATAGTCACAAACATACGACGGCTGGTCAGAGTGATTGCGCTTGCGGAAAAAACCTGTTTTGTCCCGGTTTTGTCGCTTTTGTTCGGTCGTTTTGGATCGAGGGATTTGAAAGCGCGCGGAATTCCTGGCTGGGAAATCAACCAATTTTATCGAGCTGGCTGGGAAATTTCTTGTGTGTCTTGCTGGGAAAAAGGAACAGATAATGTTTTCCCAGCAAAACACCTAAAAATTCCTTAATAACATTTATTTTCATTAACTGGGGTATAATAATACATTTTACAACAAATTGGTCGTTGGGTGCCCCTGTTAATAGCCCCATGTGAGAAGAAGATGTACTCACTGTGGGTTATGAAGACCAAACCATGGCAGGAAAGATTGAAGAAAGCAGAGGGGAAGTGCTATTGTTATCAAGGCTGTAGAGTTACTAATCAACTTTTGTACGTATTTCAAGTTTTCATTGACTATAGTAGATGTTGACAAATCTTCAATGGTGTTGTTTTACCTCATAGATCGACGCAGCTATTTCATGTAGGAATGATAGGAAGCCGGCAAGCCTTCCTTTTGGAGTGGGTCTGCGTGGAATTGTCTGAACAATCATTTGGTATTTGGCCATAAAATAAAGACCAGTTCATTCGATTATCCACTTTTTTTTCCGACACTATCAAACCGACACTATCAAACGACACTATCAAGCCTAATACTGACATTCAGCCTCAAAGTACGAGGAACAATCCCGTAAACTTTTCATTGCCAATCGAACGAGCCACACACATATATATGTAAAACCCTATTTTTACCACAATTGCTTGTAATCTCGCAATCTGATTGGCTAATTTTCCGTTGTCGATAAGAGTCTAGGCAACGCTGTACGCGTCATGCTGGCGCCAATTTTTCACGCAATGTAATAGCCAATCAGGAACGCCCATTTTGGGAAATAAACCAATCATATTGCGAAAAGGTTATAGACAACGCTTGCTCTTTCTTCGTGTTATGATTTTGGTCACGCTCTGAAATAAAAACTTACTTTGGCGTTGAATATTGTGGCTGCTACAACCTTTTGACCACTGTGATGACGAACATCGTTGTCGATAAGAGTACAGAAAACGCTTATATTATATGTTTGAAAAAATGAGCTTGTTGTAGTAACATGCCGAAAGGATGGGCCCTTTTCGCAACACAGATGATCAGTCTGGGGACACTTGGGAGACGAGGTCGTTTGCCTTGTTCATTAAAGCAAGTGTGGGAGGCGCGGTGGCCTCATGGTTAGTGCGGGTCGGGTTCGGGTTCGGGTCCCGGTTCGGGTCCTGGCCGGGGACATTGTGTTGAGTTCTTGGGCAAGACACTTTACTCTCACGGTGCCTCTCTCCACCCAGGTGTATAAATGGGTACCGGCGAATTTAATGCGGGGGGTAATCCTGCGAAGGACTAGCATCCCATCCAGGGGGGAGTAGAAATACTCCTAGTCGCTTCTTCATGCTACAGAAACTGGAGATAAGCGCCGGCCTGATGGGCCTTCTAGGCTCGTATAGCAGACTTTAATTTACCTTTTTACCATTAAAGCAAGTGCGCACTGTATGAAGATGTCCGGTTGTGAAAGAATACTACTCTCTTGAGTGTTAATGGAAACGATGGAAAAACAAAAAGTAAGCGGGTAAGGTCTATTGAAAGATATAAAGAGGCTCAAATCATATGAAATCAAATCATGATTATAGAAAGCTTTACATGATGTCCCTAAATTGTAAAAATGAGCAGAAATAAACAATTTTATAATCACACGCTCAATTAATTTTAACTACCGACAACTGAATGCTGTGACCAAAATTAAAAAGTACATGTCGAAATGTTGGAGTCAACTGAAGCGGGAAGTAAAATCCGAAATTGAGCACTAATTTTTATGTTGGTGACACGGAGCACTGAGGAGACCGAGTTTCTTAAACCAAACAAAACCTTCCACCAGGCTTCGGATTCCAGCGGAAAGCACCAAAGAACCAAAAGAGGATACTACATACGTTTTGTAGTAAAGGAGATAAATCTTCAACTTTTTTTTAGCATTTTAGAGGACTAAACTAGAGGGGACTGGAACTTGTAGGCTATAGACCGAGATATCCACTCACCGGGCTCAACAGACTGCGTATTAAAGATATCGATAAGTAACAATAACCACCAATACTGCCCTGCACGCATGTTGACATTGAGGTCTTTGAAACTGTGGAAAGAATCTGTTCTAGGTCGTGGTTAACTGAGGTTGCTTCAGCAACTTCCTAGTAACAAGACACCGCCAAGTAGTTGCGGAAGTCGAATGACCCAAGGAAAATAAGGTACACGTATGTCCAAAAACGGAACAAAAGGGAAATTAAAACATGATACAGTAGCTGATACATCTGTAAACTCCGGTAGCAGAACTCTTTAAGTCAATTACCCTAACTCTGAGGCTCAAGAGAATTGGTTTACAGGCAAATACTGAACAAGCTGAAACCTTGATGAAACGGAAAATGCAAATGTCAAATTGAATGGTATACTTATTGTAAAATAGCTAAAATCAAGGTGAGAAGGTATATAGGGGAATAATTTTATTTTTCTGTATCGCGATGTCCTTACCATGCTCAAACGACGAAACCTCCGTTTCATAATTCTCCCTCGCAACTCACCCCATTATCATGTGAGAAATCAACTGAGGAGCTTACTTAAGGCAACAAACAACAAGTTTAATGAAAAAATTAAAAGCAAATGGTTTCACTCGCTCAGCACGTTTTTTTGTGCATTCCTTACTGTCAGTCATGACAGTTCGTTGAGGACCGGGCTGCCATGCGGAAGGTCGTGAGTGCGACTTCAGCCCGACCAACACTCAGGGTCTTAAATAACTGAGGAGAACTTGAAACGCTGTCTTTAATTTGTAATTACACCCGCAAATGGTCACTTACTTTCTAGTCTTCTTGGATAAGGACGATAACACTGTGTCAAACAGAGGGTACTCACCAGATTGTGGTATTTTCGCCACCTGACTATTGTAGGTTGTTTGCCTAAGGACCAGGACCCCCCTGGCCACGCCCTCTTCTTATATATGAATGTCTAATGTTGGGGCCGGGGTTGAACCTCCTTCTTCTTCTTGTTCTTGTTCTTGTTCTTGTTCTTCTTTTTTCTTTTCTGTTTCGACTACAAACTGACTAGAGTTGTTCTTCAGTGTATCATGCAGTAAGAAACCACATTGTTAATGTTAAAAAACGTCCCCGCTAGTATTTAATTTAATTCACGGTCCTTGTTAGCCTACAGTTTTACATTTCTTTTACCTTATATATAGTGCTCACAAACAACAAAAGAACTTGAAACGAGCAAACTGAATTAAGATGTTCGTAACTGACTGGGTATGTTCTTAGGATGTTGTTAAAACTTGATTAATCGGCACAACCTGAATGTTCTTATAAAATTGCCGGTTCTTAAAAAAATGTCTATAAGACGAATCCTTTTTTCGTCTCGAGGTAAACAATACCCCCATCAAAGTTACAAAAATAATAACCTTCGTCTGTGCGAAATGTGATGACAATTCTTATCTAGGTACAAGCACTTTAATACAAAAGTTATTAACTAGAATTGCCCGAATGCTCATTTCAGATATGTTCATTTCAAATATTTTACTGAAATACGCGTATGGTAGAAAACAGCGAAAATTTCTCAAATTTGGTTTTTGATAACTGCATTGCGGTAACTCCTTCTCAAGCCATTGTTGCAACTTTAAATACATTAAACTCTTCGGATTCCTGACGCAATTTGGTTTTGAATTAAAGCGATTATAGTATAAGTGGAAGAGAAGTAATTTTGTGACTGACTCAGAGTGAGCTGTGATTATCGTGGTAATTAAAAATGGCCTAGGCTACTTTATCAAGGAAAAAACTGTGCCAACTGGAAAGTAGACGAGATTGACCTACAAAGAACAAGTGACAAATACCACATTAAAAATAAAAGCCGGCATTGAATCGGCATCGCAGAGGTCATTGGTTCGAATCCCGTTGAAACAGCTCGATTTTTTCTGGTGTCTATGAGGGACAATTGCTAAATTGTCCAGAGTCCAGATAAGTAAGGCAAGGATCACTTCTCCAGTTTCCTTCTCAGTATTGTCACAAGATAAAGGAAAACGATGGGAAAAAACAAAGAGTATGTGCGTGCAATATCTGTTGAATGTTATAAAGAGGCTAAAATCATAGGCGAGCTTACTAATAGAAAGCTTAATCATGATAACCTCTCAAAATAAAACTGCATTAACAGAATAAACTTTTTTTATGATCACGCGCTCAGGTAATTGTAATTACCGACAGCTGAATGCTGAGATTCAAATTTAAAAGCGCCGGAATGTTGAAATGTTGGAGTCAACTGAAGCGAGAAGTAACATCCGAAATTGAGAACAGACTTCAGGTTGGTGACAAGGAGCAGGTACTGAGGAGAGTTTCTTAAATCAAACAAACCTTGCATCAAAAAAACCAACATTTGACTTGATTTGCGTTAATTGTTAATTTCGGTTTACAGTGTCCCCAATTAGTGATCCAGCGCTAGTTCCTTTCCTTTTTCTTTACTATTTCCTTTACCAGGCTTCGAATTCCAGCGGAAAGGCACATCGAACAAGTAAAAGGGGACACTACATACGTGTTGTAGTAGAGGAATTAAACCTTTGCTTAGCATTTTAAACGATTAAACTAGAGGGTACTGGAACTTGAATGTGCTTTGGAACAAGATATGCACTTACCGGGCTCAACAAACTGCTTATTAAAGAAAGCGTTAAGCAACAATGATATCCACCAATACTGCCCTGCCCGCATGATGTCGACATGAACTAAGGTCTTCAAAACAGTGGAGAGAATCTGTTCTGGTCCGTAGTTGTTCAACGATATAATTACGAATATAATGCAGTAACAAGATACTTTACTGCGCTTAAGAACTGGTGCCGGAAAGTCGAATGACCCGTGAAAAAGAAAGTAAACGGATGCATCCAAAAACGGAACAACAAGGGAAATTAATACATGTAGTTGATATGTCGCCTGTAAATAAAATCGGTTCTCAGGTTGAACCGTTTTTACCCAGGTTAAATTGGTGATCGTCATTTTGCCTAGGTTGAATACGCACTCAGATGAATTGAAGAAATCTTAGTTTTTGGAGCCTAAATTAAGCCCAGGTGATTTTTAGGGTCAGGGTGGGATTAGTTTCAGTTATTATACATAAATAATTATCAATTGACTTATTATACTAAAGTAAATCACAAATGAAAAGGACTGTGTTAGGTTGAGCATGTTCGTCGTTGTAGTGTTGTGGTGAAGGCACAGGACTACAGATCTAGAGGGGCCGAATTTGAGTACCGATAAGTGCCGGCATAATGACATAATTTGTTTGAGACTGGGTGGAAAAGTGTATCAAGACAGAAACCGATACGATGATACCAAGCATTAAGAGGATGTGTTAAGATGCATAAGAAAGAGCTTGAGGGAAACAATTGGTGTTTTCAATCTTTTTTGGAGGGGTTGAGGTAAAGCTGCTTTAAACGGATTCAACCAGAGACCAGAATTGACCGACAACAGATAGGTCTGGAAAAAAACAGGATACTTTAGCGCACTTGAGGACTTGCGGAAGTCGAATGACCTGTGAAAAAGAAAGTAAACGGATACATTGTACATCCAAAAACGGAACAATGGGGGAAATTAATACATGCAGCTGATACGTCTGAAAATGGCCAAAATCCAAAACACCGAAAGCAAAACTATTAAGTCAATTACCCTAACTCTGAGGCTAAAGGGATTGGTTTACGGCACAAATGCTGAACAAACGGAAACCTTGACGAAAACGAAAAATGGAAATCTAAAGGTGCGTTTTTTGGAAAAATCTAAAAACGGATTTGTGATCTCAGATCAATGGACTATTCTGCGTCAAAAAACGCAAAACCTGAAAAAGGATTATTTTCCATGTCAATATGGACACACTTGAGAATGCCTGATTATTCAGCTCATGCCACCTGGATGTTTCATGGCGGCCATTGACCTGAAGGAGGCCTATTAGTCTGGTTCCATTGCCCGGGATCATCAAAAAATATTTTGAATTTTTTATGGAACAGCACACACTGTCTATTTACATGACTCCTCAACGGTCTCTCTTCTTACCTCGGAAATTTATGAAATTTTCTCAAACCAACCTATTCAGTACTACGCTTTCTAGCCAACAGATATGGCCAGAAATGCACCGCGTAATTAGATGAACTTAAAAAGGAAAGGAACTTTATGTAAGTGTCTAGTCGTTCTAGCGCTGGAGCACTACTTGGAGACACTGTAAACTGAAATCAACAATTAACACATATCAAATCAAATGTTGGTTTTTGAGGAGAGGGGAAAACCGGAGTACCCGGAGAAAACCTCTCGGTGCAGAGTAGAGAACCAACAAACTCAACCCACATATGACGCCGAGTCTGGGAATCGAACCCGGGCCACATTGGTGGGAGGCGAGTGCTCTCACCGCTAGTTCGGCCGTCCCTGCACCCCAAATGAACAATTTTGCATGCAAGAGCTAACTGGACAAAGTAAAGGTG
>NC_090871.1:12054739-12077239 GCF_036669935.1 Montipora foliosa
TCGCAAGGTACCAAGCTTGAAACGTACAAAGTAACAGGTAAAACTTACAATCACAAAATTTACGAACACATGTAATTATATATAAATTGCTACTATTTAAGTGACATTGTAAAATAAACGAGAGATTCTAAAATATCCAAACTATCATTCAGGTCTTAACCAATAAAAAAGTATACAGTTTTGCACAGCTTGACATGTATCTGTCATAAAGTGAAATAAAACTGCTGTAACTCGTATCTAGTCATTGCTTCTGAGGGAATTTCGTACCACAACCAAATGGTTAAACCCTGTGAAATCATCAACTTAGCCCGATTATTTTGAACGCAGAATTCAGACAAGAGGCACAGTTGCGTTTGCGTTTGCACCAGTGTTTTTACGGGAAAAAAGAGAGACGCGGCTTGTTTAAAGAAATTTAAACGAAACTAATTAAGTTCTTGACGTTACAAATTTTCTCATTAAATATTTCTTTGTACGCTTACTATTCCTCAGTGATTTCCTCTTCTGTTGCTTTGCAAATGCACGGTTACATGTACATGTCCAGGCAAGCGAAGTTTGAGCATTTTTTTTGCTATCTTAGATCTTAGTGATAGTCAGGTTAGTGTGGAATCGATATTGGAGATGTTATAAGCGGCTCAATCGAAGTGAAAAAAATGCATGCATTTAGAGAAAATTGTCCTTTTCAGTTATACCTCTATTAACTATGCCACAAAAGCTGATTAAACAGGGAGTAATCATATTTGCAGCTGCAGCGACACTGAAAAAACACAGTTGCGTTGTACTTTGAACCATCCCCAGCGTACAGTAAAATACCTTCCCTGCTAGCAGAGGCTCTTTTCCTGGTGTTCGCTGACGGGAGAAAAGAGACCTCTGCCATGGGTCTAAATGGACTATATTGAGCATGCTCCGCGGCTTAGCGACCGAGCTATCACGTGATGTTGGTAAGACGTCACGAAATATGACCTTTCACTGAAACTGGCGCGAAAACCCCGCAGATGCATATGGCGCGTCATGTCTCACACCCCGATTAACTCTCCGTGTAGTAAACAGAGAAAAATATCATCGACTAGATCGCCAAAAACGCCGGTTAAAAAAGTACAAAAATCGTCTAGAGATAATTGTTGTCTGATCTGTGGTATTAACTTCAAGTTATCTGGTCAGGGAAGCTTTTTTAACACAACCACAACTGCAGGACTTAAAGAAAATTTGACATTCCTTCTCGGAGAATCGCCCGATTTTTCCCTGTCATCCCGACGGATTTGCAAATGCTGTAAACGAAAGGTGGACTCAGTCGTAAAGAGAACATTAATTCTCGAACAAGACAAAGCATTTCTCATCGACAAGTATCGGAAAAATAATTCTACAAACGAGAGGCAATGCGCTAGAGAACCCACCAAACTCACTCCGCCGCGGTACAAACGGATGTGCAAGGAAAGTCCTTTGGCTGTAAACAAACAAGCTAAAGCAAGGAAGGCCATCAACAAAGAGACGGATGGAGTGGAAGAGCTCGGTGTTTTTCCATTGAGCACCAGTTTCGAAGATTTGAGAGCAGAATTTGTTTCTCACGATCATTCTTACGCTAATAAGCTTACCTATGAACCAGATACTGTGGCACAGTGCGAAGGAGATTTTCCTCCCGAAGTGGAACAACCACCGCCAGAGCAAATTGCTGCGAACCAGTGCCATGG
This sequence comes from Montipora foliosa, assembly GCF_036669935.1. NCBI lineage: Eukaryota > Metazoa > Cnidaria > Anthozoa > Scleractinia > Acroporidae > Montipora > Montipora foliosa. The sequence continues at coordinate 12,056,425 of NC_090871.1, forward strand.
GAATTCTCTGACTGAAGTCGAACAAAGGCATGAGCGAATTTCTGCAAACCAGTTCGAAGGAGATGTTCAGATTGTAATCGAACAGCCGCGAGAACCGGATGTTGCAAACCAGTGCGTCGATTCGGTCGATTTACCGCAATCATTCCTCTCGCTTTTGTTTGATGATGACTTTCACTTCGACTTTGCCTCCAGCTCAGCTCATGACCAGGACCGTAGCGAAGAAGTTTCTGTTAATGCTGAATTAACAGGAAATGCCGAAGATGATGAAACCGAAGTGGAGGTGAGAAATACATTTCTGTCACTTGTCAATAGTCGGTTTTAATAACTTTCTGCACGTTTACAAAATTAATATTTTACTCGAAGAATTGAAAGAATAGATGACTTAAAATTGATGGCTCCCTGCTAGCAGAGTCTCTTTTCCTGGTTTTCGCTGGCCAAACACGGAAAATTGGTGCTGAAACACTTTTTTTTGGCCTTTCATTCTCTGCGCTTAACGAAGGAAGAAAAATACATTACCTGTGTGCTTTCATATTGCTAGAAATAATACCCTGGGAACGAGGTTGTGTTATTCCCTCCTAGCCTAATTTTCTTTCATTCGTTAATGATATGGTTGTGGTGTAAAATCTTTTTATAATTTCTGATAATAAAAAAAGCCTTTGCTTGAAAAGAATTATATCAAGAAATATTCTTTTGTTTTCTTGCATGCTTTCAATAGATAAACATCAATTATCCTTCTGGCCCGAGAAAAGTTAAACTGTCTAAGTCTGACCAGAAAACTGCCACTATAGTCAAGTACATTGCACTAGGACTTCCCAAATTGGCCTTGGCAGCCTTACTGAAGACATCAACAGGCATCATTGAAGCCAAGAAGTTGTTGTTCAAGAAAATGGAGGAGGAACTTATGGGCCTTACATCAATAAAGGAACCTAGTGTTCTTAGGCAAAGCCGTCATGACTTGTTACCATCCTTCAAGATGGCTGATTTTGGTGAGGAGTTGAAGGCAAAAGCTCCTTTAACAACTGAGTTGCTCAACAGCCTTTGTGTCTCGAAGTCAAAAAAACGCAAGCAGGAGAATGGGAAGCAAGTTAATACTGTCATTGCTACCATTGCTGCAATCATGCTTCAAAACCGATGTCCACAGATGTCAGCCCTGGCATACCGCATTGGTTTGATACTACGCTTTTCTGGGGCAGGGCAAATGGTAAGTATTGAGCTTATAATTATCCTGGTTTTACCTGTCACTGAATTCCCACCCTATATTCTTAGGGAATTTTAATGGTATGTGCTGATCACTTAAACAAGTTCTCTGTTGGTTGGATTGCTATGCTCACTCCTCCTAGAGATGGCTCAATGAACCTATACTTAGAAAAGATACATTTAATTCCTATTTTGGAAATTCCATCATTTAAATACCTGTACCACCAACATGTATTCAAGAGTAATAACAATAATAATAATAATAATAATAATAATAATAATAATAATAATAATAATAATTATATTATTAATAATATTAATATTAATAATAATTTTTTTTAAAGTTTTTTAATGAAAATACTAATCTTTATTAAAGACTTCACAAGACTTATGTAATGAGTAATATTAATAATAATAATAATAATAATAATAATCATTGTAATAATAATAATAATAGTAATAATAACAATAACAATATTAAAATAATATTTTAATGGTAAAATAGAGTAACTCAGGTTTTTAAAGAAGGTAAATACATTATGATTTCTCATAGACTGTTGGTAGTGAGTAGCAAGTGATTTCTCTTTACACAGTAGGAGAATATGACTGATTCTGTCCCTTATTCTGCAATGGAGAAGTTGAAAGTGAAATCTTTTAATGATTTTTGTGATCGATCGGTTAGGGCTTCATATCTGTATTACAGCTGTAATTTGATGCATTACTTAGTAATAAAATTCCAGTTCTCTGTTAACTGTATTTTTTAAGGGTTTGGAACTTATGACAGCCCATGGCATTACAGTCCATCCCACACAGCTAACAGCAAAGGCAAAGGAAATGGGAAAGGACCACGATAAGACTCTCTTGCAATGGAAGGGCACCATCGAGCAACATAAGGACACTGTGCAGTGTCTCGAGATTATAAAACAATGTCTACAGAGCCTAGAATATCTGCCAGAACTACCCAAAATTGGGCAGGTATGTTCCTACCTAATGACAAATGAACCGAGTGACTGTAGGATGATAGATGCAAGTGGTGTCTGTGGAGGTGCAGATACAATAGATGCTTCCTCAATAAACCTGGCATGTCTTTACAACCCAACCGATGTTGTGCACAGTATTGGAAGTAAGCTTTTGGAGAAGCAGATAAGCTCCAAGATGATCAAGGATACATGTGCTTTTGTTGCAAAATCAACAGAACAAGGTGATGATGCTTTGGATGCCATTAATAAGTCTATTGAGGTTGCAAAACACTCAGCCCCTAAAGGATTCCAGATCATTGGAGATAACCTGGACCTTCATATTAATGTCAGGCATATGGATAATTCTAACAAGAACAAGTCCCTTCATACATTTAACCTTGTTGCCATGGAGGATGTTGTTACTGGAGAAAATTTACCTGATGTGACTGAGAGGACTCTTGATGTGGTCCAAGTTCATGAGTTTCTGCCCTCCTTGGATGATGTAGAGAAGCTTAAGAAGGATCTAATTCCATTATGGACTCGTGTAATGGTTAAACAACTTTCAGCCTTTCGTTTCTTAAAGTCTGTTGTTGTGTACCACATACCACATGAGTACAGCGAAGCAATGAGATTACCTTCCAATCAGGTATCTTGTAAATGGACATAATATACTATTAAAGGGTTGCCCATAATAACTTTTATATGTAAATTGGGTTGAGATTCGCAAGTATAAATTGCTATCTGTGGTTGTTATTTGAGGAATCTGTGATCCCCTAAATTAGTTTTTCTTTTTGTTATGCCACTGCTAGCAGGAAAGCTATGTATAAGACGATCATACAAATTTAGGGACTCCCAGATTCCATGGAACTAAACACAGAAAGTGTTTGGTATTTGAAACTCAGAAATCTTGCCACTGCAAATTTCATTAGACCTTAAATGTTATTATGAGTCCAGGTTATGTAGCAAGATTTTCTGCTGTCATGTTAACAAGACTAGTACTGTGTGGTTCTATGCAGTTTCCAGACTTCCCCCACCAAGAGTATCTGGAAATTCCTGGGGGGTGGGGGGGGGGGGTATATGTTATAGCCAAGCTTGTAGAAGAAAAGTTCAAAGCTAAACTGAAATTTACCAGGGGAGGGGCACAAAACAATTTACCCCCTTTGGGTGGAGTATGATTTGAAATTTTTGGACACGACACATTTTACCACAATGATCACAGTGCAGTTTTTTGGGTCATTCAACGGTACTTATTTTTTACAGATACCTCTTGGTTGTCTTCCAAAAAATGAAAGCCTCAATGAGGACATGGTAGACATATTAGAACACCTCCATAGCAACTATGTGCCAATGTCACAAGTTAATGGTACCAAGACGCCTGCCGACTTTGTTTGCTTTGGTGGAGATCAACTCACAGAAGAGAGGTCAAGAAATATTCAGAAGGCACGTGCAGATGGCAGGAGTGTGGATGAGAAACTAGATGGCGTTTGGTGTAAGAATGAGGATTGGCATGGCATACGCATTGCTTACCAGGTGTGTTCATTTGTTGCGGATTTTTTCTGTTGGGGGGCGGGGAGGGGAATCTGTTATCAAACTCTTCCCTTTATTCAAATAATATTTTGGACTCACCAAAAAAAGAATCAGTGAAAATTTTGCATAATATTTCTTTTGGACAAAGACTAGTGGAGGAAGATCTACTGTAATATCCCTGTCTGACACAAATGATTCACTCCAAACTTCACAAAAATTATATTTAAAGGTTCTTGCGAGGGTTTAATAGGTGAGAGTTTTGTGGGTTGTAAGATCTAATGCTGATTTTGGTCTCCAACTATGTCATTTGTTTTCAGCTTGCTGTCAACATTCTGCGGAAGCCTAATTCAGTTATGGATTGGGGAACAATGGCGAGCAATGCAATCGTGGCTGGGAATTCCAATGCTCTTAGAGACCCCCTTGACCACTATGATTCAGTAAAAGAGTTCTTTGCAATAGAGTTGGATGCCTTCATTATTGCTGCAACCCTTAATCATTTTGGAATGGAAGGTATGGAAAGCATTCCAACGAAAAACATGATGCCTGATAATCTTAAGAATTCCAGCAAAGAAGCTCAAAGAAATTGGCTTCACAGGAAAGTAATTTCCATGCTTGAGAAGTTTGTAATGCCTGGAGTGTCTCGCCTTCCTAATCTTCTCGCAGCTTACAACCCTCGTCCTGACTTGCCCTGTCGTGGCCACGGTTGTACAAGAGTTTTCAAGTATGGCAAATGTCGTGTTAAGCATGAGAAAAAAGAGCATGGCCTCACAGTAGCGGATGAGGATGCAACATCTGAAAGTAAAGTGGACGACAAGGGGACAGAGGACTATGTGTACAATTATGGTTGCCTCCACCTCAGCATTGGTCTTCTCCTTAGGAGTGCAGATGACTCTGTAAAAGAAGGTGATGGTGAACGGCTCTTGAGGGTGTGGAATTTTCTCACTGTTTTTTACCGGGTAAACAACCACAGCAAATATGCATTAGCTGCTCTCCGTCTCAAGGCATCTCAGCTTGGCTTGCTTACTCCAAGAGAGGCACATAGACTGAAGTGGAACCGTTTTGCCTCTCGAAAGGGAGGGCAAGGTAAATGCATATCTAGGGACCTTCTGGTAGAACAGGTAAATATGGTGTCAAAGGAATGTATCCGTGAGATGGGTGCACCTAACATAAACAGCAGCTCAATTGAATCTTCAACCAAAGCTACAGGGCCACTTCTAGGACTGCTGCAACAGTCTAAGCAAGACCTTGGACAGGGAACACGCAACACCCACCACACCAACAAAATCAAGCAGCAGACATTTGTTACTGTGTTAGAACAGGTTCACAAAAAATCAAATGTTTTCGACTTCAAGGCTGGTAGGAGGTATACTTGCTTTCCTGAGGTCAAAAATGATCTGTATGATGGGGTGAATGTCACAAGGCTGCACCGCTGGATTTGTCGCCATCGTAAAAAGTGGCATAGACAAAATCAAGCCTTTTACAAGATTTAATGGACCTCTTTAGCTTGAGCAGTTTGTTTACCGATTTCAGACCATGTGACATTCTCTGGGAGTTGTTCCTTTATCCATCTAAAAGTTATTCAATCATATACACATGACTATTTGAAAGTTTGAAAGCAATAAATCTCAAGAGCAATATCACATGGTCTGAAATGGGACAACAAACCACCCAAGCTAAAGAGCTCTATTCTTCGCATTGGTGAAAGGTTTCCATCAGAATTGTAATCTTTCATGGGGTATCACAATGACAATGCTAATCTGCAGTAAGGGTCCCACCCTTGAATTTCAGGGGTCCTCCACTGGGAGGTTATGGATAAAAACATGTGAATGACAATGCTGATTCAATTTGAGTAACATGCTACCTCAATGGATTACTTATGAAATTTGACTAATGCCACATCCAGCATAGTTGTTACTGAGTTCATACTTGTAGATTATCGAGAAATATGTACTACACTATGTAAATTCCATCACAAAAAATCTAAATTACCAAGGGTTAGAGTTTTATCACAAAAATTTAATATAAGGATTACCTGCTACTAACAACAGTCTCATAGCTTTAACATGGCAATTAAATAAATTCGTACACAGTTTGGATATCAATAATTTCAGCCAGTTTACAACAAATACATATCATTGATTCAAGCAAATTTGTAATATATTATATTGACTGCAAGGCGGACATGTTTAAACTCAGAAATTCCATTATCCAAGGTGGAAAGTGTAAATACTTTAAACAGTTTTAGTATATTACTGAAACTATAATTCTATTGTAAGCAAACATGAACACATAGCATAACAAAATACTGGTTATGATGTACACAAGGGCACCTCAATAAGGGGCAGTGTCATGAAGATTTTGCTGTTTTAGGCAATTCTGTGCTAAAATCATTACATTTATGTTTTAGAACAAAATAGTTCTGTAAAGCTATGACAGAGATATTTAATGAATATTTTCAGAGAGGGCTAGCTGTAATAAATTTATTGAGGATTTTGGAAGACGTACCATAGAAATTTGAAAAAAATAATTTGGCCAATTTTAAAAATAATAAGGCCACTGTATTCAAGTATCAATCCATTTCCATCCTTGCCATTCGTAGCGACAGGTGACAGGAAACAGTTTCATTACCTTCAAATAATCTTTAATAACAAAGCTATGCCATTAGTTTTGGAATTCAATTAACACGAAGACACCTAGCTTTTTATAGAGTTTCCAAATAGCATGACACTGCCCCTTTAAGGCCTCTGCTTTAAAATCTTCAGAAACTGTTTTTAGCAATTCCCAATAGGGGGACATGGGAATGGCAGGAGAGTGTGCACACCAGACACTGAAATCATTCATACAGTAATTATGACTTTTAGCAGTGTTAAAATGGTAGCTTTCACCCTGCATTAGCTAGAGTAAGAAAATATTGAACCATGCTGTGCAATAACCGATTGTACAAAAAAATTAATTCCCCTGGGCAGGTGGGAGGATAGTTCATTTGAAGAACCCTTCCCCTGGAATTACAGGTCCCCAAAACAACCCCTCTACTTAAATCCCATTCATCATAAACAGTTATGCCCATGGGGAAACTCTACATTATGACAGATTCCCAAATGCATTTGTCCTTACAACACATAACTATTCATTTCAATTAAAAAAAGTGCGAAAAAAGATAACCCAAAATAATTGGTCACCTTTTAATTAAAACCTTATCTACAGCCTCTTGAGTTGGAAACAAAGAAGTAATGAAGACTTAATGAAGAATAATAATTAGAAAAATGGTTGGTAAAATACGTGTTCTTTCTTTACATTAAGATTATTGAACACTGCCATTGTCATCAGAGCTGCTCTCACTGATGTTACTACAATATGCTGCACCAAGCAAAAGAGGATCATCTTCAAAATATGGCTCAAAATCCATTGTCATATAGGCACTTGCTTCAGATATGTCATTGAAAATGTCTTTTACAGCCAGAATTATGTCATTAGCCAGGTGTGGATTGAAAATGGGGAAATTTTCAATCAAATAATCTGCCAAAAATATATATTCTAGCTTACCAGCTAATTCCAGTATGAGATCTGAACCCAAAGTCTCGTAAGTTCCAAGTTTGTCAATGTCCTTAAGAAGCTCAATGAACAGTTCACGTTCCTCACTTTCTACTGTACGACTAAGCGATTCCAAAGGCAAACTTGTGTCCACATTCTCCTCCGCCTCGAGTTGCATGACACAGTCAGCTCCCTGGCACTTGCAAAGCTGGGTACAAAAGTCACAGCACTTATGCATGACATCCAAAGTAGCTTCTTTTTCTTTAAAATGTTTCAGTAGTTCCTTACGCCGGCAACTGGTAGCTTTTACATAGTCTCTCATTTCTTTGTCACAGTGAGCAAGATGATAGGGCTTGTAGTACAGAAAAGCAGCACATGCCCTGCCATCCCTACCTCCCCTCCCAATCTCTTGCACATAGCTTTCTACTTCTGTTGGTATACCGTAGTGAATGATAAGTTCAACATCAGGAATGTCAACACCCATGCCCAAAGCACAAGTGGCAACAACCAGCCGCATTTTGCTGTCTCTCTTTACAAATTCGTATAAGACATTCTTCTGAATTGACTCGGGGGTCTTACTGTGGAACATACCATATAGTTCGTTGTTTGGGAGGTTTTCCAAAAGGACTTCAAAAATGTCTCCACATGCAGTGATGGATCTGCAGTAAATGATGGTTTTTTTCATTTCACAGCCCTTGGATTTCAGGTCCTCGATCAGCGAGGCAAAGGTTTCATCCAGTTCCTCATTTCTATCAAGTTTTGATACACACAGTTTTATGTTTGACTTGTTTGGGCTAAGGTTTACAACCTTAGCACTCTTCATGTGCAGGTTCTTCATAATTTGGGATCTGATAGTTTTCCCTGCAGTGGCTGTAAGGCACAGAAATGGTTTTCTTGTAAACCCTCGCACATCACCCACTTTGCTGTAAGCTGCCCTGAATGGTGTGACACTTAGACCCCTAAAAAATAGGTGTTTCATTAGTACTGTGGTATATTGTTTTCGTGAAACGTGGCTAGCTTGTTACATTTATACAAACGGGGCATTTACTTAATTTTTTTTAATTGGCCTCTGATAGTAGGCAGAGCTTTCAAGGCAACACAAAATATTTTTTCCTGTGACACCCAAGGTTTCCTGCTAGCAGAGGCTCTTTCCATGGTGTTCACTTAGTGAATCCAAGGAAAAGAGCCTCTGCTAGCAGGGGACACAAAAGTGCGTGACACGCATAGCAATTTTTTTCCATTAGCAAAATTTGCAATTATCAATATGAATTTATAAAGGAATTTCTATCATGCTGATACCACCGAATATTTTGATGCGATATGCTTACACAATGAGAGGTAGCCACTTTCTGTCTGAACAAGTTTTCTTTCGGATTCTTCATTTGGTGAACACAAAATGATTTATAGGTACAGTGTATCTGCAATGTCTTGAAAAGTAACACGTGCTCAAGTTACTTTTCTGTCACAATATATCGCATCAAACATCGACAAACCGAGATTAGGCTTACCAGCTCACTACACAATGTGATTCGTCCACAACAATTCCAACCAACCGATCGTCCATTTTTACAAGGAACTGCTTGGATTGGATGTTTTCCAAGGTTTCCGGACTGCAGTAAACCACTTCAGCTTGATCGAGCTCCGTCCGTTTATCATCGTTGCCGAACAGCTCCTGCTCCATTTTAACGGCTTTGAGCTTGAGCCTTTGGCAGGACTCAAGCTGGTCAGATATGAGCGCATTTAGCGGTGAAACAACAACAACAAGTGGGTTCGATGGCAGAATTGGCACCTTTCCCGTTCGTGCAATAAGCACAGCAATCTGGTAGATGAGAGTTTTCCCATGCCCGGTCGGCAAGCACGCAAACGTGTCTCGCCCGTTTAAAAAATGAAACAAGGCCTTGAACTGCTCTTCACTCAATTTCTTTATCTTTCCATCGTCGAGGTTATCCAAAACAGAAGAAAGCAAACTTAATAACTCTTTACGACTGAACTCTTTCGAGGTCGCCGATGAGCACGCCATGTTTATAATGTGGGCTCAGAAAATAACAGCGGAATTATTATAAAGAAATGCGCGAGACGCAACGGGCTCAAGTTACGGTCAGCGAGCAATGCAAGGAGCATGCGTTCTAAATAGAGCCGTCCAAGATCGTGGACGGCGGTTAAATCAAAGCCCATTTAGACCCATGGCAGAGGTCTCTTTTCTCCCGTCAGCGAACACCAGGAAAAGAGCCTCTGCTAGCAGGGAATAAAATACCATGATCGTAACAAAAAAAAAAAATGGAACAATTCTACTTACCCGTTCACTGACAAGGTACTTAAATAGACTGCCACCATGGTCGATGAATGAGAATAAGGAGAAAGAGTGAGATGGACTACTACCGCGGTGCGCAGCCATTTATGGATGAATAAGAATCGATTTTTTACCCGGGATATCTATCTGCCAGATCTGCGCGTGGCTTAAAGAACGAGCAATATATTCTGGAGAGGTTGTTCTCAATTTCGAAGTTTTTGTTAATTCACATTAGGGTTTGGGTAGTTGTACGAAAAACCATGGAGCGCGGTAGCAGAATTTTAATCAACTCCATTCCCAACGTCTCTCTTTCTTATCTTAAAGTGCCGGTGGCAGAATTTTGACAAAACCCCGAAAGGTAAACCGGTACTTATTCAAGAAACGATGGCGATTTGTTTAAGGAGACACAACGATAGGTAATTCAATATACAAAAATACAAAATTTAAACATTAACAGTTCCATGCGAATTTTTAGCCGACGTTACCTTTCTCGCTTTGTGTCCTTGATGTTCTCCAAAACGGCGGTAGCCTAAAATCCGTTCGGTAAACACTGAATTGAATAGCAAAGGACGGGATTAAAATCAAATTCTGCGATCATTCCATAAGGACTTTTCCACAATCTGATCAAAATAAATACTACGAAACATCCTGCTTACCCTATGGTGGTCCTTTTACGTTTTCAGATACAAAAAAGCTATGCATCACTCTCTGATCCTGGCGAACTACTTGCTATAGGACTGCTGGAACAGCTAAGCAAGGGTACAATACAGCGTGCGCAATTTGATAGGAAATATTAAGGGTTGAGAACAGACGGTTGTCATCCAACCGCACACATTCGTGACGACAGGCAACATTGTGTAGGGGCGTTGGAAATATATTTAAACAAGAAGAGTTTTTGTTTGATTGGTAAATTTTTTTTCCTGACAATTTTCCTCTGCCGTAAATCTTATAGGAAACCGCCTTCCCCCGCAAGATTAGAATGAACCCCTTACAGCCTTCCCTGCTAGCAGAGGTCTCTCACGCCGAGGCAAAAAATGAGAGGCGCCCGCCTCTTTGAAGGAGATCATTGCGTGACGAAATCTTGATTGATAGAAGCCAGGAACTAAAAGGAAATTTTCTATCATTCCTCTGTCCAATTAATTACATGCTTGAGCTAAAAGAACTTTACGCCAGTGGACAAAGTGAACAATGTCTTAGCCAGGAAAAGAATCTGAGCTTTATATAGCCAGCCAGGAAAAACGTTTTTCATGTCTCAGTGAGCCAGAAGCGGTTTGTGTCAAAGACCAGCCAGCTCACTCTTGAAATTTTTTTTCAGCCAGCCAGCTCGAAAACAGCCTGCAGAGCGGCTTTTTTGTGGAGCGGTTTCGTTGGGTACTCCTGAGATTCTAATCAGGGGAGCTCAGTACAAACTAAGAGGTGTAGTGCGATGTCACAACAACCACTTTACTTGTGCTGTTAACTACTTACATGAATGTAAACTTCAATAAAATGCTTGAAACGTTAATTTTTCAACGGTCTTATGCACAGTATTTATATTAAATACACATCCCATACACAGGTTATCAAAAGCGGGGGCAGCTCTAGTGAACACTATTATTTTCTAGTTGTGTAATTTGAAGCTGTGCACAATACTTTCGAGGCTATATTATATACTTCGGCTACTGGCATTAATTACTGGGTTGCCTATGGCAAACCAGTCGAGGTCTTCGTTTAGTTTGTTTGTTTTCTTTTTACTGGGTTGCCTATGGCAAACCAGTCGAGGTCTTCGTTTAGTTTGTTTGTTTTCTTTTTTTTAGTTTTTTTTTTTTTCCGTGTCGGTAAGGGTCTTGCCTGTCACTCCCCTGGTAAGTGGTGTCTTTGTGCATAGAGCCTTCTATGAGTATGTTCTTAGGATCGAGAGGGTAGTGGAACTGCGTAGATTTCTCTGGTGGACACAGTAGAATCATTAACTTAGCCTGCAATGGCGTCGAAAGTCATGTAACGCGAATGGCGTTTTAGTGGATCCTTAAACAAAATATACCCTTATGGAGCTCAATAATGGAAAGTCAGTTTGATAAACTAGGCAGGAAGCTCAAAAGCGACGAGTACTGGACTTCGACAACAATCTATCGCCCGTCGAGACGAAATCAAAGTGAGCTCTATTTACCTGAAGTACATGGTAATTTGACGCGATTGAGTTTCTTGTCTTCACGCACGCAATGAAATAGGAAGAGGTTTTCTTCTCTAAGAGCAAATATGTTGTTAGTTTCAATAATGTTTTCGCTGGAAAAGGATTCTGTGGTATTTTCTGCCTTTGTGAATTATAATATCATGTTGTGTATTGAATTTTCGAGCTTAAGGGTGAAATGTGATATGGGAGAAGTTTTTTAGTATTGCTCTGTAAGCAGGAAGGGTTCACAGGCCTGTTGGAAGCGTGCTTGAGTTTCAACAAAATGAGCCCCAAAATCAGTGAAAACTTGTGACGCAGATGAATAATAAAGTAGCTGCTATTTCCAAAATGATGGAATTACCTGGTGATAAATAACGTCGTACGCGTCTTGGAGAGTAAATTTTGACTTTGCATAAATAAGAGTTGGGCGATTGTGATCTTTGTTTTGACTTCGCTCATTTCATTGTCAAACTTTATAACACTTGACTGAAAAAGAAACTTACAAAAACCCGGTATCTTGCCATCATTTGACACAGATGCTTCACTGTTTGGCGAGTAAACATGCCGCGGTAACTTAATCACGGCGCCCGCTGAATTCCGGCCATGTCACTTTCGATTTTGCAATTTACTTGAACGTAGCAAAAATCTCCCAAAATGTTTGTCGCTGATCGTAACTTTTTATATTCTATATTCACGGTTCAAAATTAATGTTGTTTTGATGTCGTAAATATTTTATTCTCGATCGACCGTTCGGGAAACTTCCTTCTGCTCTTTCTGAAAACTGTGTATCAATAGTTATTTGCTTTTTCATCAATATTTGTTTTGCATAAAGCAAGCTAACAAGATCTGTACCTTGCTGAGTTCGCATTTGTTAGAGTTAGTAGTATTTTCAGTCAGATGCTTCTGTTTTTCGTGACGGGTTCATTGTTTTGGTCTCCCATCCTAACACTAACCCCGCTCAACAGGGCTTGACGTCAGTGAACTTTAGTATTAGAAAGCTCTCAGATGCTCAGAGGGCACACTTGTGGTAAACAGAAGTTGTGGGGGAACTTGAAAATTATCAACATGTCAGCCCAGAAGCCAATGTTTCTCGCTTCTCCTTTATTTGTTGTTCTTCAGAGACTGGAATGCTGTATTTCAATACCACACAATTCAGTGCCTTCTGATTTTCTGTAGCACGTACCACAGGCAACCCAGTGTATGCTTCACAGAAGCATCTCGTTTAACATTGCTTCAAAGTTACAGTGCCTAGAAGAGAACACAAGTCAAAATGTAAATGTTTAAACAGAATTACTTGAAGTAAATCTTAAGCTTATACTTCGCCACAGTCACAACAAACATTACCCAGAACCTCCGTCACAAAAAATTATTCATCCAACTTACGTGGAGTTGCTATAATATACGAGTTATCGTTGCCAAAAATAGTTACAGAGGACTCACCACAGTTTACTTGATCTGCCACGCCAATGCAGGGTCCATGCAGCAATTCACAGTTCTGAAGCCGTTCAAAAGTAACTAGAATTGCGTGACTTAATTGTGACGCGTGATCAAAACAACGTAGGGATTAGGAATGGGGGTTGGGCAATTTTTTTTCTGCAGGAGCTTTTTTCCGTGCCCAAAAGCTTTATATGAATTTTATTTAACTAGCTTGCAATATTTTTCTTTGCTTTACTGCTATACATGATTTTTATTTATTCTGCAAAAGCTGTGCAGGAATCCTATTCGTATTTGACTAACCCACCAACGCCTCTCCCCGCTCCCTCAAGATAAAATGGTCCGTCCTTTAGTAACAGAAGTATCGGTCACACTGTCAAACAGCTCAAAAAGTATCGGTATCATTCACTTACTAGAAATCTCTCAAAACTGGTATGACGAAGATACCGGGCACTTCATAAACTGAGGAAAACGCAGTTCAGTGATCTTTTTTCCCCCATCGGATCCGGTCACCTCATATCTCTTGCACTAATTCTTGCAAGTAATTATGGACCAATTATGAAGTTAAAAAAGTACTTAAATGTATACGAACTCCAACTGAAAGAGATTAACATAACTGTTAGAGGGTCAATTTAAAATATGGCAACTGCTGACTAGGTTACTGTCGGACTTCTTAGCATTGATCGGATGATATAGGATGGATGGACCACACCAGCGTTTCACCGTATCTGTTCGTGTGGTGTGAAAAGAAACCAAACACCGCAAGATAATTACTTACGTACGATTTCTTCATTTGTCACAAATAAAATGAAAATCCATGACAACCTAATATCAGCGAGCCTTGAACCATTTCGACCAAGAGCAGTCCTTTCCGTTTAAGAAAAGTTGAAGGGAATCAACACGTGGCCGCCACGAAAGGCGCCCGCCGCGTGAAAAAGCAACATGCACGTCAGTCTTACCCACGCATGTGGAAGGCGAGTTTCGCGTTTTCTGGCATGTTAGTCTCAACTATCTCTGAGGGGAAAAGGGGGCTGCTTATATAACCTATGCATTTTTTTACTCTTTACTTCGTAGCCCGACAAGGGCAGCTGTCAACAAGTTCTTCCAGGAGGGCAAGATGGGGAGCTTTCCTCTTCACTGCTGTACAGGCACTTCGTGTTCTAAACTCTGGCAGAGATACTGTAACATCCCAACCTTCGTTTTCTTGAATTCAGTTTTGTTGCCAACCAAAGAGCATACGTCATAATGGTCAAGAACAATATGATGGCGTACATGAAGGGTAGAGAGAACATTCGCTCTTGCCAATGAAAAACTGCTCTGCTCCTCTGCCGCTAGGATGTCTTGTGGCGTCGCCTCTAGTTGTTGTTGGCGCAACTTCGCAGCCAGGCGCGAGAAGAAGGAAGACACCTGCTGGGGAGTTAGGAACTCCGACACGCCAAACAACCTTCCCCCGTCACGGCGCATTTCTTTTGAGACGACATCCGGGTCCACCTTCCTGCCTGTGGATTGGCCAATATTAAATTTAGCCTCCAGGTAGGCTTTTTGCTGTTCGTTAAACCGGTAGGGCTTCTTCAATTCCTTAAGCGCCCAGCCCTTCTTGACGGGTTGGCCTTGGATCGAGCTGCCAGCTGAGGCTGGGGCTTGCAGAGAGGGAAGAAGACCTGCGCCTTCCTGGAGGCGGATGGAATACTGCTGTTTGGCCAGATCTATTAAAGTGTGCCTCTCCGGAGACATGGAACAGGCTTCTAAGGACAGGTGACGTTCCAAGGCATTCCCCTCTTAGCTGGGACTCTCTATACGACTGGGGAAGGAACTTCTTCGCCCAGTCATTGAAAATCAGTACGGTGTCGTTGTTTAGCCGCTCAAGATTATCCAGCCTCGATTTATCGTGCCGTACCGACCGTAACTGGTGGGCCTTCCACGACTGAATCGATCGCTTAGCCGACTCATACAGAAAGAGGATTTCGTCTCTTTCATCCTCATTGTGGAATACAGTATCTTGCCCAGCATTCCCGATATTCTGAAGGACGGCATGGAGGGCTTCACACTGATCACAAAGCTCGTCGTCATGCTTGTGGTTACACCGCTGTTTGAAAGCAAACTCGGATGAGTCGCTCAGTGCGTAGACGCTGCAGTGGTCAGCCACTCTAGCCTCACTGTCGATGTGCACCTTCATTCAGCAAAAAAGATAATGTTATAAACACATCCTGTTATTTTCATACTACCACTACAATTACCAATACTGCTGCTTTAAATGCCATTGCCGCTTTTTTTTTTTTGTTATGGCTGCTACCACAACTCACGGGGCGAATTTAGGGGAGGGGTGCAGGGGGTGCGCACCCCGCCAGAGATGACCTGCTGCTTTCTAATATAACTAGTATTCTTCCAAAAAAAAAAAAAAAAAAACTATGGTACGTCATTCCTTAGTGGTGCACCCTTGCAAATACATGTAATACTACTGAAACTTCCTCTACTACTGATACTGATAGTACTACTAACGCTGTTGCTGCACAATTCTTCTTATAAATTATGATAAATTTACTCCCTCACCCCAAACAAGTATAGAAAACAGTTTACCTTATAATCGTTTTTAAGATAGAATTTTCCCGCCTTCAATACATCCATAATCCTGGCTAACCATTCTCCGCCGTCATCTCTGCGTACAGAAATATTCTCCACTATTGAGGCGAGATTACCAAATGCTCGCGCGCCTTCCTCTGCGAAATAATCTAGACCTTGCAGTGACTTGCACACAGAAGCGCTACACTCTGATATTATTCGTAGCATGGTACTGCAACTCAAAGGGCTTATAATTGGTCTCACAACAATACTGCGTGTACTGCATGACAATCCGTTCAGGAATCATTGTGCGAATGATATTTGGCACAGTAATTATCTTCTCAGAGGTCAGCTGCAGGTGTTTCTCGCCAAATGGCAGGTCTTGGACTAGATGAGGGCTTGTAATAAACCCCAGGAAATGACCCAGTTGCTTTGGGTCAATCCGAAGTCTTGGGGACTCCCTGGTGGGCACTGTATGGCGGTACTCGGTCAATCCAGGTATGAACTCAGAGATGGGTCTAAAACTGGCCACTCCCGTCATCACGGATGGCACCCGCCGCCGTGTGTCCCAGCCGGTTGCATTGCTATAAGCCTCCGCCAGTGCCTCTAAGTACGCTGTCTGTGATGGAAGAGAAGCGTGATGGAGACCCAGTTGTTGGTTCAATGCACTGGATGATTGTAGCGTTTTCCAATGATCGGGGGCATTGTTGGGTGAAATCGCATTAAGTACGGCAGCGACAATCTCACCATTTCTCTGAACGTATCGTACGAACACTGACCTCGCCCCAGTCCAGCCAAGGTCTTCCAAGCGGCTGAATTTGACATTGGTTCAGGAAAATGTTTAATGTGTCACGTAGTCGAACTGAAAAGCCATTCCCTTCTCCGGAGGAAGAAACGTTACTTTCTGTCTTGGGAGAGAATATGGGACTGTCATCCGAGAACTTTATACGCCCAACGCCAGCTGCCAGTTCTTCGGATGTGCCACTACTCTCTTCTTCCTGTATTTTTCAAGGGGAGATACATTGTTTAGTAACTAGCATATAAAGGAAACATTGCTGTACATTAGGATTATGATGCTCGCGCAACATTTTACTAAAACACATTTAAGGCTATCACCTAAAACCAAGGTACTGAATTAATCGATATTACCTCTCCCCGCGCACTGTTCGCTGGCTTCCAAA
Organism: Montipora foliosa; assembly: GCF_036669935.1. NCBI lineage: Eukaryota > Metazoa > Cnidaria > Anthozoa > Scleractinia > Acroporidae > Montipora > Montipora foliosa. The sequence continues at coordinate 12,073,252 of NC_090871.1, forward strand.
GTGTGCTCTGGCTTTTCTGATTGACTATCCCTGATAGCTTCAGCAGACTGAGCAGGTTCACTTGCAACGAGGTTGGCCAAATGCTCTTTGCACTTCCGGCAGATGGCTATAAAATGGCGCATAACAAAAGACATCAACAGTTATTTGCGATATTTTTTATTAAGTAATATATAACTTGTTTTGACATTGCTTCACGCTCCAACAATAGCCTTGAGGAAATTTAGCAATAACAGTCGGATTCCGACATCCCTTTTTCATGGACGAGAGCTCATTCCCGCACATTTTGGACTCCCTCGTTCTATGACGGACATCAGAACGGGTCATGAAGGTGTCCGCTATGAAAGGGGATCAGCCGTAGTCAGAAAGACAGAAAACCATATCAGCAGTCTCTCGTTCCGTGAGGGATAGAAGAATAAAAACAAAACGCGGGCCATTGCCAAAATCGCCGACCGCCGCAAGCGATTTCACGCGCACTGGCGTGTTGTTTTGGCTGGACTATTCCTTAGCGGAAAAAGTAGACCGAGAAATCTCTTTTTCCGTTCAGAGATAGTCAAAGGAAACAAACAACGACCGCGAAAATCGTCTGTGGCATGAAAACGAGACGCGCGTGTCGAGCCGGCTCACCACACTAGCGGCTCGACACGCAAGTTACGTTTCAACGCTGCAGGCGATTTCACGCTTGGTCGCTTGTTCGTTTTCCTTGGTCCTCGAGTATCCCTGAGCGGAAAGAGAGACTGCTCGTAGTCTAAGGTGTTAAAATTTGACGGATACTAATAATGCAAACAAAGAATGTTTTTTTCCAATATGGTTTTTATCCATGAAACAATTCATGAAAATTAGTTAGCCGTAAGAACATAATAAAGGACCGATCATTTCTTTTTCACAACGTGTCAATGTCTACGGAGGGGTAGCTAGTGAGGTTTTACAACGCCAAAACTGTTTTAACGAAACCCCAGCCAGCCTACTTGATAATTAACAGTTTTTCTTCCCGCGTAAGATGGGTTTTTACGAGCGCGCACAAGGGTTTAGGGGTGAGAGGTTGGCCGGGGGAATGAGAACATGTTTTTTCGCGGTTCGCGCTCGTGCACTCGCGTGTCTAAAGCACTAAGTAAATAAACTCCAAAAATCATGTTTTACGGCGGCAACGGTTATCTGTTAGGAAAGTACGTTTGAGCAGTGGTGTTCTGTGCCAACTTTCTCCGTCTATGCGTCACCCCCGAGTCTCTCCCGCGTGCGCATGAGAGCTACTAAAACTACGCACCCTAGAGTAACCGCGTAAACAAATTGCAGACAATTTATCATGAACGAAAATCATTTTTACAAATTTACCCAGAATATAACAACAATGTTAAATACTTACGTGAGCCCACTGGTACAAGCATATTCGTGGCGTTCATAACATAGGCTGAATGCGCCTTTTTCATTCCATATTGAGCCTTTGGGGCTGAGGATATTCCAGGGGCACCCAACGACCAATTTGTTGTAAAATGTATTATTATACCCCAGTTAATGAAAATAAATGTTATTAAGGCATTTTCAGGTGTTTTTCAGTGTTGCTGGGAAAACATTATCTGTTCCTTTTTCCCAGCAAGACACACAAGAAATTTCTCAGCCAGCTAGATAAAATTGGTTGGTTTCCCAGCCAGCTGATCAAATTTATTTCCCAGCCAGAAATTCCGCACGCTTTCAAATCCCTCGATCCAAAACGACCGAACAAAAGCGACAAAACCGGGAAAAAACAGGTTTTTTCCGCAAGCGCAATCACTCTGACCAGCCGTCGTATGTTTGTGACTACTCTCTGGGAGAGGGAAGGGGTTCTTTTTTTTTTTTTTTTTTTTTTTTTAGTCGTCCTCAGTCTTTAGAGTTTCTACAGCCAGCTCGGGTTGAAATGCTAGAAAAAGTCAGTAATTCCCAGGCAAAACCTCTATCAGTAACAAAATTTTCCAGCCAGCTCATCGAAACACCTGTATTTTTGCCAGCCAACAAGATTCCTCTGGGGAACAGATAATGTGAGGAACAGATTCGTTGGGTGCCCCTGATATTCCCCTGTAGGCATCGATCCCCGCAGAAGTGGGGATCCAACTTATTGCACCTCCAACTAGTCCCAAAAACAAATCTCGATGTCGTGGGCACACTGTTATTTTTAAATGAGACTCTTCTGTCTCAAAAATCCCTGAAATAAAAATGCCGATTAAGTTTTAAAAATTTTCCAAATAAAAGATTGCTTTCGAGGATTTGTAATGTCTAAAAGGAAACCGCCTACCTGCTCGAGTAAGTAATAGCTTTGATTCACTGTCCACTGCAATGCTCGAGGTGATTGTAGACATCTTTGCTACACTCGCCGATTGCAACACATTCCGCATTCGCGGGGGTTAAATGAACTGGGGCCGCAGGGTCCACCAACGAGGAGTGAATAGCCGCAAGATGCCATGCAATGAAATGTTAACAACTAGCGACTCGATATCAATGGATGAAAGGTTTTTTCGCATCAAAAGGTAGATTGCAAACTAGTATTTCTAGCACGCACTTTTGGCTTACACCTCAAAACGCTAACACCTAAAAAAGGATTACATCTATTGACCTTTGGCCGGGTCATGCGTCACGCAATCTTGTGCTTACATCATCTTTATCCTGATTCTGTTCCGGAAAGTTGCTACTGTCAATTTGTTTGCGGCCCGGTGCTGACAAATTTCGAGTAAACAACGTTATCACATGTCCATCAAGCTACGGATATATAGATTACTTCATGGTTGGTGAGTGCGTACGATTTTTATTCACGAGTTGTGAAGGATCGCATAAACGAACGAGTGAGCGAAGCGAACGAGTGAGTTTAACGATCCTTCACAACGAGTGAGTAATAAAAATCGTACGAACGAGCCAATCATGAAGTAATTTGTTTATTGCCAACGAGTCAGGCCTTCTGAAGACAGAAGGCCTGGCGAGGCGGCAGCTTATAGAGCCGCGAGAAGATTTTTAGGCGGACGAAATCTCAGAAGCGCTTCAAATTTGAGTGTAATGTAGACCAAAAGCTGTAATGTAGACCAAAGCGATGAAATGTTGACCGTAGCGATAACCAATGAGAGTGCCGCACGAGTACGCCGCGTGATGTTTGCAGCCGCCAGGCGCCAGATCACGCAAGCTTGGCTCGTTGGCACTTTAGCGACAGCTATAACTAGTTATATAAGTACAGAGATCATCAGTTAACGAGGTAAGTGTTAATGGTGAGGCTATCAAACCACCGATCGTGAACAAAAGCCCTAAACAAATAGCAAAATATTTTTGAAATAAAAAATAAAAGAAATCTTTACCTTCCATACCTCGCTTGAGCACTTTTAAAACGTTTTAAGATCCTCTGAAGTATTTTTGTGGAGAAAACTAAGCAATAAAAGATCAAAAACTTTGAAAACCATACACCAGTCGGCCGCCATGTTTACAAATCTGTGCACAGGCCACCCGCGCCAAAGTTCAACATCATATTAGCCAATCAAAAGGCTGATACGACAATTTTTCACTAGTGAAAATAACTATATAGCCAATCAGAGCGTCGATACGTCGTTTTCCACTAGTGAAAAAAAAATCGTATGATCAATCAGCTGGCTTCTCTAGCGCAAAGAGACTATTTTTATCTCGATCCTTTTTGGAGTGTAAATCTCGGTACGTATATAATAAATTACAGTACCAAACACAAAGAAAGGAGAGGAGGATTATTTTGATCAGATAGTCAGATAGATAATGGATAATTTTTAGAAACACGGAAAGGTTCATGTTATGCGTATGTTGCGCTTTCGTCATCATCATCATCATCATCATCATCATCATCATCACCATATCCTTTATTTAAACACGATAGGGTTTAAAGCTTAGAGCTTGTGGGGTCGTGTGAAAATAGTTACAATATGAAGCTATATTAAAATAGGGATACCATTACTTACAAATCACAACTACTATAGTAAAAGATAAAAAAGAGAATATTAATTCATTTCTAGGC
>NC_090871.1:12082239-12087239 GCF_036669935.1 Montipora foliosa
CGTAAGGCCCTCCACATTGAATTCTGTGTACAACTGTACTTAATAGCGAGGGCAGCTGTAGTGTCAACTCTCACTAAGTTGGATATATACTAACATATTATCAAGTTTCTCCAGGAGTCCACGGACTCTTAGTTTCTCAGGTGTTATGCAAAAACCTCTTTACTTCAGACAATATGAAACAGAGAAAATACTGGCACGAAAATCAAAAAAGGGCAATGAAGACTTTTTGGCTGTTTCCAAATTACTTCATTCTCTTATTAAAAGCTAGGCTTGTGGAAATTAGTGTTCGTTAGTATAGAAATAGGTATTCCATTTGAACTGGCTTTCAACGGATGCTGAGGTGCTTCCAGTATCAGTCATGGGACTAACAAAATTCAAAGTGAATTCCCTATCAAAAGAGAAAATGCACTTAACTGCTGAGCTACAATCTCTTAGCCAAAACATACGATTGATCTTCCCTCTACACCCTTTCCCCTTTCTCGAACCGACGTTTTGATCTCTGAGAGGACAGACACTCAAAAAAAAGAAAAGAAAACGTTTTTGCCAGGTGTGGTTTTTGGAGTTGTTTGGGAAAAGGGGGGGGGGGGGGAGGAAGGGGAGGGAAGGGGGGACAGTGGTGAGAACTTTGTGAGGTTGTAGTTGAGAGTGGAATTAGTTGGAACTTGGAAGTAATCAAACTGTCACAAAGGGGTGTGTCCGGCCAGCAACGTTTTGGCTACGATTGTAGTTCACGGGAACTCCTCTTAACACGTACTATTGAGAGTAATGTTTCAACTAAAACAACATGGTTTAATACCTTAACTAACAGCATGCTACTAGCTATGTTTATTGCTAAAACAAGACAAATCCAGATTCCTGTGTAGCGGATACAGTGGGTTTGACCCCTGGTCGGCAAATGTATCTCAATGTCTTAGACACAAACCACACTAGCACTTGCATCTTCAACATGGATACTGTCGTGAATTCCCCAACCGTTGTTCTTACATTGAAACAATGAAAACTCTCCTCCATCATCACAATAGACATTATCCATCCAGATATTACAGGTCCCTTGGCCGTTTCTTGCATAGTAAGAAACAGGCGATGAACGAGAGAATCCCAACTCGCGACACACCACGTTGGCATCATTGAGATCCCAGTCATCATCACAAACTGCTCCCCAGGTTCCATTATAGAAACTTCAACACGGCCATATGAAGCTCCACCATTTGCTAAGCGAATTGATGCTTATTGGAAAGGAAGCAATAAGCCTACACTCTCAGTCACAAATATTGTAACACAGACGGTCCATTACCCCTTCTCCCCCTTCAATGTTGATTGATGTTTACCAACTGGTAAACGCAACATTGATGGGAGGGAGGGAGGGGAGGGGTACGTTATCAATAGGTTTAATGCGATTTACGTGCTGTTCTAGCGAAGTGTTACAACTATTTATGACCGAAGTTTTAGCAATCGAAGTGAAGTGAATCGTAAAAGTGAATCGCTGTTAATGGTTCCTACTTACATGATCATGCTAAGCACACGACTGACGCATCTTCACCGTGACTACAGTCGTGGCTACCCCATCCATTTTTCCCACAAGCTGTTAAAGAGCTCTCGGATCCGGTACAGTTTACACTGTCTAGCCATATGGAACCACTACCTCGCCCAAAACGAGCTAAGTATGGAGCAGAGATAGCAGAGACGAATCCAAGTTTGCGACAAACAACCTTAGCATCTTTGATATCCCAGTGATCATCACAAACTGTTCCCCAGGCTCCATTGTGATATATTTCCACTCGCCCTTCACCTCTTCTAGTTCCTCCAACCAGTCTTAGCGCTCCGTCTGTGAGTGGAACAATAACAGACCAAAAGTGTAAATTTCATTGCATTTAGAAGCATCAGAGTACACTAAAACTTGTAAACAAATGGGCGAGTTAGTAGTTTATGAACTTACTTGATTCTGTATTTGATACTGTCGCTGAAAAATCAAAAGAACACAATTGCTTAGGGTTTCCGTGTGTCAACTTCTCCGTAGGTGGTTTGAAAACTTAACACCTTAATATCTCAACGTACGTTTTACATTTGAAAGCACTTCCTTACTAGACTAGTCTCAAGTTTACAACTGCGAGTAAAACAATTGGAAACCACATCTTATTTTCACTTTAATTAGAAGCAGAGTTAGTGAAAATTGCGCAAATAGAAGGGAAAGACTGTCTGCTGACCACAGGGATGATTACGCAATCCCCGATGCCTGCAACGCCTAATAGAGGACTTAGGACCCTTGAACTGAACATTCCTTTGCAAAACGGGGCCACTACCTGGACCAAAACTAGCACTGATTGGAACAGAGTAAGTGAAGAGAAATCCAAGCTCCCGACAAACGATTTGTGCGTCCTTCATATCTCACCCATGCCTTCCACAAACAGTTCTTCAGCTTTGACGATGATATACTTTCACTCGCTCTTCCGCGTTGTTGAGTTCCTCCAACTAGTCTTAAGGTAAGTCCTCAGTATTGCACTGCGTATCCTGTACTGCGCATATGATGTGTCAATATTTATAAATTGGTCAAATTTCTAACATTGTAAATATGGCGTAAGTCGATCAAACACGCTGAAACAGTTTTCAAAACACGTGAGAGAAGTTGTGAATGACCCATAACTCTTTGCGAATTATAAGCGCGCGCATTCCGAGAACATGGCGAATTTTGTTGTTCCTATCTACGATAATCGAGATAGACAGGTTTGATGGTGTTTTACTCTTAAACGAGCACGGTGACCTATATTTTTTGTTTCATAATTCAAGTGTGCAAATTATCCCCTTTAAAACAAAAAATTAAAAAAAAGATATCGGAAGGAAAAAAAGGTATAGCTAAAAACGTACACAAAGCCCCTTACCCAGGGATGCAAATTATGATCTTGAAAACAACGACTGGAGAAACGTTTTGAGTCGACGTCGTTTTAAGTTGAGTGGTTTTTCCATAAACTATATAAGACAGTGTTCCATAAGCTCTAGACTTTCTACCTATCAGGTGTTTTTCAAATGTTACTTTAAAAACCCTCTCGTTTACCTACCGCAAAATGTACCCTGAGCCGATGAAATAACGCGCGTGATTAGTATCAGCACGGGCATCAATGGGGTAAGATTGGCCCATTACATCTCTTAAGCAAGCACAGTGAGATATCTTTTCTTATTGTAGTTTTCAAAACAGGGATTAGTAGGGAACATTCAGGGAAAGTTTCAAGAAAATCGTTAGACAACTTTTTTTTTCTGAAGAATCACCTCAACATTCTGTCTGCATGTTTCTGGCCGCAATAGACTCAGTAGAGTACACCCAATGGTATAAAGCCAAGGACATCCCAGTTTTGTAAAAATGAAAATGAGCTGAGCAAGAAAAACCATTTTTTGATAAAGACCAAGGTGGTTCGTTTTCAGGTAGACATTGTAAGCATATCTTAGAAAATGGGATGGGAATTGATCCATGTGGCCTGATAATTGCTTGAAATGTATTCATCAGTGAAATTGCGCCTTTGTTTTTACGACCGACTGGTTCACTTTCACTGTGGCTGACCAATTAAGTGTTATCCTTGAAATAACCACGCAGCCTGACGAAGAACTAATGGTAGATTCCAAATAATCTTCATGGGAATAGGGCCAAATTAAGGGATTATTTTCCTTAACGCGCCATAATATCACAATGTTGGGAATAGTTAGAAAACTCCAAGTTTGGTTTTTTTCAGAGGGCGGCAAAGGAACCGAAACTGTTTATCCAGGAATAGAGAATGACAACTGATTTTTTGTTATCCTTTCCTGATTGTTCCTTCACTATGGTGACTGGAAATAGTAAAAAATAATAAGAATTGATGTTGTGGTCTGATTTTAGTCAATAAAAACCATAAACATAATCGGTCAAAAATAGTGCCAATACCTGCTTTAATTGACCTCTAATATATAGATTTAGCCAAGCCTAAAAGCGGAGCTCCCGGCTTGTTTATTCTTACTGGCTGTAGCATTAGTGAAAGTAAAAGGCTTTGGAATTGTCCGCCGTTTGGTTTTCCCAGGTATTGCTTAATTATGTCATTTTCTTCGCTGCCTAACTACGGTTAAAAACCAACTGATTGCACAAATAACGAAGGGATGAGTGTGATATCGGTTTTTCCAGCGGAATTTACTGTCGAATTCATCAGTTAGGCAATTATTTTTTCTTGAATCGCAAGAGTTTTAAAAGAAAACAAGCAAATCCTCAGCAAGCGAACGGAAAAGGAAAGAATCCATTTCAGAGTGGACTGTCAAAAGCCAGCGAATAGGAATCACCCTAAAATTAGAAATCACAGACGTACAAAAGCTCGTGATGTGACAGATCGTCTTTGTCGGTTCAAGGTCAAACAAGGAGTTTTATTGATGTACTTTATTTATTCCTCTTTATCTCTGAAAACGAGATCATTCAGCGGATACACGTACCTTGTTTTTGCAGGTGTCAATTGACCATAACATTGATGTCCAATATCGAAGATGTATGCTGTAAACTAGCTCGAGTGCTGCTAGAGTGTCAACTGGAGTATTGCCTCCTCGATGAGCTCTAAACTTAAGCCCGTGATATGGTTACGTGATACTGGTCACATTGGCATACATGGAGGGGCGGAAGTACGTACGTACGTACGGACGTTTATGACGTCATGGCTATAAAACCAAATTTTCTCGCATCGATGGGTTACCATATTTTCTTATCTATGGTGCTCCGCGCGCGCGCGGAACTCCGCTATTATTATAAACTCAACAGAATATCGCATTTCTGGTTGGTCAATTACCAATGCATAATACGTTTCACATAATAAGCTCAATAATGCTGGCATTTTAATCGGTTCTCACCCATGATGTATTTATTAGACGACAGACCCATAGCTGACGTCATCATCAAATACTTTTAATACTTCATTATATAAAAGAAACAGATGTTAAGTTGCAGAGGGTCCGTTCAGGAATAGGTCACAGACGTCAAAATGTGGAAAGGATATTACTGG
>NC_090871.1:12092239-12104739 GCF_036669935.1 Montipora foliosa
CGTAGATGCTTCGTGCCGCGAGTACAATTTCGTTCCCAGAGCCTCCGTTACCCTTGTCCAGCGTAAAGTGCTCGGGAGGCTGTGGAATAATCCATAGTTAATGCATGGAAATGGTTATAAAACTGGACAAGTTCCTTTGTTTCATGTTTTTGTCCGTATTTTTGGCCTTGACCCTGCACAAAACACACCTTTTTTCGAGACGATAACCAATCAAATCATTCGATTAAATTATGCGCAACTAATTTGCGAACCCGTGCGAAGCGAAAACAAAAGATTGTGCAGGGTCACGGTCAATTTAACATCGATTGCAATAACATTGTTCTCGCTTTTGAAAGTTCTAAAGCCCTGGCCAAACTATCGAACAAAGTTGGATCCCACATGCAACATTGTTGGATGTAAATGTTGACGTAGTGGCAAAACATTATCCAACATTGCTTGACGAATTCAAGTTTAAGTTGGCGCAAAATTTGAAAATGTGGCGAAGCGTTATGCTACGGAAGTTGTTTTAGGACGGAAAGGACGTATTCAAGCGAGGAAAAACCAAAGAATGATTAAGAGAACGTGTAGAAAAGGGTATATTCTTTGCAAGATACATTCGCGCTTAGGGGGTGATGATTCACAGGAAAAAATAACAGATTCCCATTTTTGGATATTTTAGGGTATTTTGAAGAATACCAACAAAAATCCCAAATTTGGAATAGTGAGACAAGTCCCAGTCAGGGAACTTGGTTGGGAATTCCCTGGTTGGGACTTGTCTCACTTTGCCAAATTTGGGATTTTTATTGGTATTCTTCAAAATACCCTAAAATATCCAAAAATGGGAATCTGTTATTTTTTCCTGTGATTATGAGCTCGGATCAATTTGCAGGAATTTTTAAACGCTACCAGACATCTCCAAACAGCGATAATGATTAGGTTGGCTAAAAGTGTCCCACAGACATGGCCTTGCTTCCTATTCGCTGATCAAGGTTTCTGGCTGTTCATCAACAACCACGACGTCCCCTTGCTCCTTGTCCGCCATCTCTGTTGCAAATGATACAAGAAGCCTTGGCTTGAAAATAAGATAGCGATTCGTGATTGGCTAGCAATACGAACGTGACTCGATTCAGGACACAACTTTGTTGGAAGAGCGGCAAAACACTACAACATTGCTGTGTCAAACAGAATTGTTGGTTGTAATGTTTGATCAAAAGCAAACTCTATCCAACATTTGATTGAGCAAAAAATGTTGGACGAACATCTTCTAACATGGGCGGCCAAACTGTCGAACAATGTTGGATCGAGCAAAGTTGGAGCCTTCAATCCAACTTTGTTCGATAGTTTGGCCAGGGCTTAAGGGTTCATAACCAGTCCCTCGATTAACTATGAATAATCCAAAATCGGAAATAGAAAACTCTGATTCCAGTTGAATAACTGAGCGTGCGTGACCTTGCCATGAAAGCGCTTACTTCATTTGCAAGACAGTGCACTTGAAACATTTAAACTGCAGAGAATCAAAAATAACGAGAGATATTTAAAATGCTGTATTTTAAAAAAACAAAAGCGTCACAGAACTGGCAAGCTGTAAAAAACATTCATTTCTAGGTCATCTTCAGCCTCGTATAGATAAAAATACAGAAAAAATCATCTTGTTTTCCTTCAATGCCCTCCACAAAAGGTCAACCTGCATGCATGGGGCCCGTGCCAAAAGTCGTACGCTGCAGAAATGCTAGAGAGGAGTTCTGAGAGCGGCAAGTATTATGCTGCTGTTTACTCTGTTGAAGCAGTTGGTCCCCAGTTACATCTATTTGGAGATAGACCAAATTACCCAAGAAATTTATCATTTCCTTTTAAGTCCTACGGCAGCAGGAAGAGGTCCTTCCAATCGGGGTGGTTTGATCACCACCCATGGCTGCACTAAAGTGAAAGTGCAGGCAATGGGATACGACACCTCCCGATTCGACATCGCTGATCTGCCGGACTCTTTTCAGTTACTCGGAAGTGATCGCAAACTCCTACTGTGTGAGATTTGCACCCTCGGTCAGAGCGTACTCGTTCTCTGACTGACTTTTTTAAGGTAAAGGTTAAGGTCACACCTATCGATGGAAAAAAGAAAGTGTGTAAGAAAGATCAAATAGTTCAGAGATATTGCTAAAATACTTTTTCGCTGGAAGGAAAAGTTTATTTTGATTCAACGAATGAAATGATATATCAAATGAATCATATATTGAACTGCGGATATGAAATGAACTGAACCTATGATCCTCACGATTATGAACGCAATTTTAGCAATTGCGTAGAGAAGCCTGAGAAATTCAGGACTTCAACAGGACTGAACCCGTGACCTTGCCATACCGGTGGGACGCTCTAACCAACTGAACTATGAAGCCACTGACTTTGGGAGCTGGTCATTTGTGGGTTGATTATTATGTAGACTGTCGGAACACTTTTGGCCGAATATATTGTTTACGCGAACTAAAAACATTGTCTTCCCTCGCAAACGTTTGAGGTGTTTATATCTAATCATCATATTTTACTTTTTGGGGCATTAAAGCGTATTTTAAGAAAGTATTAAGAAATGAAAACCCACAAGTCACATGAATATCAGTGCTCTGGCGCTAGCAATAGGAAAAGGAGAAAAAAAAAACCCATAACCCATAACCCTCAAATTTCAAAATACAAGTTACTTGAAATCTTTGTGCCCCCCAGTTTTTCCGAGCTTGCTACGGCCCTGATTAAAATGCGATGCATTGACGACAATTCACTTTGCAGTCATGTAAATCACGATGTTACTTCAGTGAAATTAAAATAGAGAAAGGAAGACGGATCTCTTTTTGCTACATTTGTGTATTATAGTATTGTGTGCTCATGTGAAAGCAATGCGTCAACTAGACGACGTGATCGTGAACCCAGCAGGATATACCTGTAAAGAGGTTGAAACGATCAGGGGTGGATGTATGGGGAGGGTACGGCTTTCTACACATCCATACCCCCTTTTGCCCACAACACTACTCACAGACATTTCATATTCTCAAGACTTTTCTTTATTCTCATCAGAACTTGACCTTAAACTCCCTACTTCTGTATCTGCTGCCTACTCCTTAATCCACTTGACCACGCAAGCAATAATAATTTATAAGAATAATTTGCAAATGAATGTTTTATTCTCCACCCCAGGCCACTCTCGGTCAAAAGTTTGATTTATTTCCAAATTTACAATACGAAACGCGAGTCACATATTGCAGAGTCACGCCAACGCAACTGCGTAAATGAAATAGATTTCTATGGAGAAATAGGGGAATTGAAAGCCACCTAAAGACAAAAGACTCCCAAAAAAAATGTTAATAATTTTAGATGATTTTTACGACAAGGCCAAACATTTCTTGAAAGAAAAAACAGTGAAGCAACTCCGTTGTTCAGTAAACAAGGATCACAACAGATGATAACTCGAAGGAAATGGGTTTACAGCAACGGCAAACTCGTATCAGAAAACAACAAGAAAGTAGTTCCAAAACGGGAACTGTTTTAAGTCTTATCCCAAGCACACAGTCGAATTCCTCACAATTCATCTCAATTCATCTTGAAAGGAAATTACTCATTTTGCAGAATGGCCTGTTAACAAGCTGAATGTAAAGGAAACTTCTTTGAAATAATCGAAAGTAAGATTAGTAGCACTGTACAGGTTTAAATTGGACTTCTCCAAACTTGGAGTGGAATAAGCAGTAGGCAGCAGATCCAGAGGTGGGAGTTCAAGATCAAGTTCAGGTAAGTATACAGAAAGGTCTTGAGAAATAGGAAATGTCTGTGAGTAGTGTTGTGTAGAGGACGTGGGCATAAGAGGGGGGGGGGGGGGTAGATGTGTGAAAGAAGGGTGGAGTAGGTTAGAGGTACTGGAGAAGATCAGGGAGAGTTAGGTGAGTAGAAGGGAGGAAAAGATGTCTAGTTCTTTTTAGACCCCCTTAAAAACCAGGCCCCCATTTTTTTAACTACACCCCCCTTCCCCCCCCCCCCAAAAAAAAAAAATAGAAAAAAAAAAATAGAAAAATATATTTTTTAGACAGTTGATAAAAATAAAATCAGTTAAAAAAATTTAAACTGGTTTGAAAACTAAATGAACCGGGTTTAAAAAAAATCAAACCAAGGACAAAATTAAACCATAACAGTTACACTTGGCAACAAATTTTTCCCGATTCGCGCGACCTTGTAAGACTGGGTATGAATTTTATTAGTTGATAAATTGTTGGATGACGATATTGCGATTTTGTACCCAATATATGACCTTTTTTCCATCAACTTTTTCAGGAAATTTCTGTTGAGGACACTCCTGCGTCCACCATGTTGTGAAAACCTAAACACTGATGACGTTCTTGCATCTGATTGGCTCGATAACCCCTGGACGCGTCACAAATTGCCACGAAAAATGTTAACGTTGCAACGCGGCTACACAAGTGGCAAAGTGTCAACTCATTCAATATCTCACGATATTTTTTCCTGCGATTTTTTCAGCGGTCGCATCACCTGTGCGAGGGTGGCTACACGGGTAATTTTTACCTCGCACTGGTGACGCGACAACTTTTACTGGGTTGCCGTATGGCAATCTCAGTCGGAAAATGGGTAGATTTCTCCGTTTCATTTTTTTTATTTTTTTCCGTGTCGGTAAAAGTCTTACCTGTCACTCCCCTGCTAAGTGGTGTCTTTGTGCATAGAGCCCTGCTGCGCGTATTTTCTTAGGATCGAGAGGGTAGTGGGATATGCGTAGATTTCTCTGGTGGACACATTATAACGATTAACTTGACCGGCAATGGCGTCGAAAGTCATGTAGCGCGAATGGCGTTTTAGTGGATCTTTGAACAAAATATACCCTTATGAAGCTCAATAATGGCAAATCAATTGGATACTGAACAAGACAGGCGACAACATCGACAACAATCTGTCTCCCGTCGAGCCGTCTTTTACCAAGTTTGCTGTTATGTAGAACACTGAAGATTCGCAGGGCAGCGATAATAGTGAAATTAAAGCGTAGTTACTAAAACATGGAACGACCTAAAACCACGTACAACCACCTAAAACCATCTACAACCACCTCATAAAAAATCTGCAACCATCTACAACCACCTCAAAAACATCTACAACCACTCACAAAGAATCGAATACCATCTTAAACAAGCCATAATTGTATAAAATAAGCGAGACTACAATATGTGGTTACCATTTAGCCAAAAAAAATCCGGAAGGCATGATCGTGGCATAAAGGTAAGCAAATTTCCGAATTTGTTAAAAGTCAACCGGATGTGAATAGCGCTTTACCCTGTATTCCATGCTGTAAAGGGTGCTAAAATCGTGAAAAAGCGGAAACGGAACGATCGTCACGAATTTCCCAAATTCCGGGAAATAGAAATAGAGTGCCGGCGCACATTTCCCGGAATTCGGGAAACTCGTTTCCAGGCCCTTTCTCACGATTTTAGCGCGGTTTACAGGATGGAATGCAGGGTAAAGCGCTATTCACATCCGGTTGGTTTTTAACAAATTCGGATAATCGCTACCTTTATGCCACGATCATGCCATCCGGATTTTTTTGGCTAAATGGTAACCACATATTGTCGTCTTGCTTATTTTATACAATTATGGCTTGTTTAAGATGGTATTCGATTCTTTGTGAGTGGTTGTAGGTGGTTGTAGCTGCAGGAGTACCCAACGACACAATTTTCAGAATTGACCTGTTAGTAACCAAAACGCTTGCTTAGTGGCCGAGAAGACGTTTTTGATTAATATTTAACTTCCGTGGGAAAAAAATATGCGTTCTTCACGGCCAGCAAGCTATGAATGTACTACTGAGAAGATGCCAGCCAGGATTCATGTTCATCATCGTTTTCCCAGCCAGAAAACGGATTCTATATCGATTTTCCCAGCAATTTTTATGGTTCCCCGGCTTTTCCCAGCCAGGGGATTATTTCCAACTTTAATGATCAAAGAACATGACAGATGGCCGTGCGAAACATGGATTGTGAACGTTATTCAATGACTTCACGCTAACATAGTTTACTTACCTATACTTGAGCGTGCTTAACTACTTGATGTAAAATGCAACTTCAACTAAATTTCATTTTTCAATACTCCAATGAAATCCGTCAGAATCAAAACCGTGCAATGAAAACTAAAAAAAAGAACGTGGCGGAGAGCATCGTGAAGTAAGTGTTGTGACGTGAAAAACAGAATTACATATGTAATTTGCCAACAACGTTTCCTCAAACACAACTGAGAAACGGACACAGGACTAACAAACGGCAATTATTATTTCACACTGGCAATTTGCATATTACAAGTTTATCTCAAATTCTCCGACGATAGTCTCAAAAACATTCAGTTACATGTCAGGGATTCGACTTCTAATTGATGAACGAAACTGAGTAATACAAACTGCAATTATTGTGTCTCTCACGGGAGGTGTGGTCGTCAAGACCGGATGCAAGCAGGGCTCACATTAGTTGGCGTCGACAACCACGGCAACAAAGACAAAATAATTAGGCAATTTGTACATTGCAGTCCTCCATCTAGAATTATCCAGCTTCGTCTTCATTGTAAGATACCTTTGTGCTTTAAGAGCTTCTACCTGAGAGAGCAGGGCAGACTTGGAAATGAAGGTCGGCCGATTTCGCTTAAAATTGGTAAACAAAGTACTTATGTCGACTTATGTAATATGCCAAAGTTTCAGCTTCAACCACTTTTTTTTAGCCGAGTTCTGGATATCAGCCCCTCAGGGGTCCCCAGAGGCTGATTTTCAGTGCAATTTTGGCCACTTTTAAATCTCTCTTTTAGCAACAGGAAATTAATTTCAGGCAAAAACAAAACCATCTTTGTAAAGCCCTATCCTCAGGCTTTTATGGGTGAGAACATTAGCTCATAGCAATTTTTTGCTAGCCTGTGGCTGTTATCACAACTTGGTCATATTTGAAGCATATGGGAAGCAACCGGAAATGGCCTGTTTTTCAGACCAAATATTTTCCATGCCCATATTTTATATCTTGAGGTCTTAGTATCCCTGCAAAGTTCAGCCCTTAGTTTAGTAATATCAAGAAAAAAATACTAAGGTTGAGGCATTTTACTAACAAAAAAACTTACGAGAAAATGGCTAACCAGGCCACTTCCGGTTAAAGTTTCAACAAAGCGTGCCTGCAAAAATCAGCCATTTAATTTCGATTATCTTTTTTCCTTCCAAGTTATGGTTAAAAGAGACTCTGAAGTTAATTGTCACCGAAAAGACTTGCCGTTAATAAGAAATTTTTATGTGATTGTTTTAGGACCGATCAGATAGTGGTCCGACAGAGGTTATAAATTTCTTTTGAAGAAGTCTTGAAAATTACGGACAATAGAGCCGCTGCGAAAACTCTTTATTTACCTAACAACACATCTCTTGCCGGTAAATCACAATGCAAAATTGCATCTTTTTCGTCCAAACTGCAATGTTAAGTTTATCTCCTTTGTTCAACTCGTTCAACGTATCACGTCTGTGGCCCGTAGTAATAAAGCGCTAATTAAATCAGGATAAAAGCAAGCTTTGTAGTTCCATTCAGTAGTACTATAACCCACCTGTTTGGGCTTTAATATTTTCTGAAGAAAAAAGAACTTATCGGTCTCTTTAAATGCAACCACATCTGTCATGACACTACTTGAGAATCGTTTTGAACCTTTAAATTAAGAAATTTCGAATATAAGTAAAGCTAATTGTCTAACACAAATTGCAGTCACTCTTCCAGTCTATTTGCAAAGTGTCTGGATAAATTCACTAACAAAAAACGCTAACCTGGCTTCACTTTTACAGACATGCCCCTTTCCTACAATCCCTTAAGAGTGAAGTAACATTAGAAACTTTAGCCCCAGCGATAAATTGGTCGCAAGTGCGTCGTTGCGAGTTAGATATACACAGGTCGATTAATACCGTACGTGACGAGGTTATCGTAGTTTGCTGGCTATGACTGACTTGGAATTCATTTTTTTTCTCGTGCAGATTCGTTTCCTTGATATTGCAGAGAATGATTATGATAGGACTTGTATGAGAACCTCAATGGCATGATTTGTTTACTGAATATTTATTCATACCCAGTGCCCCAGTGTAAATGGCTCACGTATGTTGTAAATGATTGATAAGGACGTCCAACACGGTCCATTTTCGCCGCCAATCCGCTAAATTGCTAGAAGATTACTCACGGGCACTCTTTCCCTTTCTCTATCAGTATTTTCCTTTTGTTGCTTTCTCAAACAGCACAGATCCATGGTGGCATCCATACTGCATAT
This sequence comes from Montipora foliosa, assembly GCF_036669935.1. Classification (NCBI taxonomy): domain Eukaryota; kingdom Metazoa; phylum Cnidaria; class Anthozoa; order Scleractinia; family Acroporidae; genus Montipora; species Montipora foliosa. The sequence goes on from NC_090871.1 coordinate 12,100,511, forward strand.
ATATCCAAAGATAGGACAGGGGTGGAGTGGGTTATCTTCCGGCAAAGACTACTGTTTTGGCAACTTGGGAAATAAAATATTTCAGCTTTCTTGGAGCCCTTAAGGGCGTGGGGTTTTTTTGTGGCACCCGTAGCTGTAGATCACATGAAAAAGAAGAAATAAATGGCCAGCACTTTCAAAAGAATAATAGATCGCAGTTAGTTTCTTTTCTCGCAAATAAACAAAGCAACCGGCAAGGTGTCCACTTTCTTTTGAAAGTGCTGGCCATTTATTTCCTCCCCGATGCATTTTGTTGATTTAGGACAGATTAAAGTCCACATTACATTTAGATTCTACACAAAAAGAAACTGGCATAGCGCGTTAGCGGGCTAGATTCTGGATCGGGCGGTCCTGGTTACTAGGGCGTTGACATGTCGTCTTGGGAAGGCAATTTTCTTTAACAGTGCCTCTCTCCACCCAGATGTATAAATGGGCACCAGTGATTATTATCCTGTCCAGGAAAGAAGAGCAGTAACCAATTTAAGCTCCAGCAGGTACGAGCGGGCACTAGGCCTTGTGACGACTTACCTTATCACCTACAGCATGCATAATGGCCCTCCAGGGCGATTACCGCCTAGGTTGCTTCTTATTGCCGAAACCAGAGTTAAGGGTCAGCAATTCAGTATGAGTCCATAAAGACTTACTTTTTCATGTGATCTACAGCTACGGCTGCCATAAAAAACCCCCAAGTTCTTAAGGGCTCCAAGAAAGCTGAAATATTTTATTTCCCAAGTTGCCAAAACAGTAGTCTTTGCCGGAAGGATAACCCACTCCACCCCTGTCCTATCTTTGGATATATATGCAGTATGGATGCCACCATGGATCGGTGCTGTTTGAGAAAGCAACAAAAGGAAAATACTGATAGAGAAAGGGAAAGAGTGCCCGTGAATAATCTTCTAGCAATTTAGCGGATTGGCGGCGGAAACGGACCGTGTTGGACGTCCTTATCAATCATTTACAACATATGTGAGCCATTTACACTGGGGCACTGGGTATGAATAAATATTCAGTAAACAAATCATGTCATTGAGGTTCTCATACAAGTTCAAAACAATTCTCAAGTAGTTTCACGACAGATGTTGTGGTTGCATTTAAAGAGACCGATAAGTTCTTTTTTCTTCAGAAAATATTAAAGCCCAAACAGGTGGGTTATAGTACTACTGAATGGAACTACAAAGCTTGCTTTTATCCTGATTTAATTAGCGCTTTATTACTACGGGCCACAGACGTGATACGTTGAACGAGTTGAACAAAGGAGATAAACTTAACATTGCAGTTTGGACGAAAAAGATGCAATTTTGCATTGTGATTTACCGGCAAGAGATGTGTTGTTAGGTAAATAAAGAGTTTTCGCAGCGGCTCTATTGTCCGTAATTTTCAAGACTTCTTCAAAAGAAATTTATAACCTCTGTCGGACCACTATCTGATCGGTCCTAAAACAATCACATAAAAATTTCTTATTAACGGCAAGTCTTTTCGGTGACAATTAACTTCAGAGTCTCTTTTAACCATAACTTGGAAGGAAAAAAGATAATCGAAATTAAATGGCTGATTTTTGCAGGCACGCTTTGTTGAAACTTTAACCGGAAGTGGCCTGGTTAGCCATTTTCTCGTAAGTTTTTTTGTTAGTAAAATGCCTCAACCTTAGTATTTTTTTCTTGATATTACTAAACTAAGGGCTGAACTTTGCAGGGATACTAAGACCTCAAGATATAAAATATGGGCATGGAAAATATTTGGTCTGAAAAACAGGCCATTTCCGGTTGCTTCCCATATGCTTCAAATATGACCAAGTTGTGATAACAGCCACAGGCTAGCAAAAAATTGCTATGAGCTAATGTTCTCACCCATAAAAGCCTGAGGATAGGGCTTTACAAAGATGGTTTTGTTTTTGCCTGAAATTAATTTCCTGTTGCTAAAAGAGAGATTTAAAAGTGGCCAAAATTGCACTGAAAATCAACCTCTAGGGACCCCTGAGGGCTGATATCCAGAACTCGGCTAAAAAAAAGTGGTTGAAGCTGAAACTTTGGCATATTACATAAGTCGACATAAGTACTTTGTGTACCAATTTTAAGCGAAATCGGCCGACCTTCATTTCCAAGTCTGCCCCGCTCTCTCAGGTAGAAGCTCTTTATATAGTTCTTCTCTACTACATTAACATTTTTATTGCAAAATTTTACATTATCATGATTTGTTTTTCATAACTTTCATATCTTGTTTCATGTTACACAACATGCGTGTTTTAGCGTTTGGTGATCACTTTTTCATCATTTAAAAAATGAGTAAAACAAGTTGTTCTAAATCTAGACATTTCATCAATATCTATGTAATAAACAGAACATTACATGGCCGCTTGGGGATACGAAGTTTATCTTCTAGTGCTGAAAGTGTCGCGCACGAGAAGATAAAATTCGTATCCCCAAGCGGCCTTGTAATATCCACTATATTAACTCTAAGATGGCGAGTTCTTATCGCCTTTGCTAACGCATCGCACACTTTACAAACGACTTTCGCCGACAGCTGGGGCGGAGCATCTTCGTAAGCTGGGTTGTCGCCCGAATCCTCTGGATCCATAGCCTGGCATTTGGCAGGTTCGGAGACAAAGGAAGCAAATTGCAACTGTCTCTCTTCCCTTTTGCGTAAAGAAACAGTAAATAAGTGGAAACACGAAACAGTGTGAATATAACAGCCACGCGCAAACTGCGTATACAATATAGCTGCTTCGTAGCGAAAAGTGGTACCAGACGAGCAGTGCATTGAAAACGTAGAATGGTCCCCAACAAACAACTATGGAGATAAGCGTCACCAGGATAATTTTTGTTGCCTTTCTTAGTTTCCTTTGTTTTCTTGGGATGTTTTTAAACGTGTCTCTTTCACTTCCCCGCAACTGAAAAGTGCGGTTGGTTCCTTTGAGAAGGGAACAGACGGTGATGGAGTGAAGAACTATAATTACAGCTAAGGGACAGAAAAACGTGACTGTCTTGACAATTAGCTTTTTTTGAAATGCCTGAAAGTCAGGGAAATTGTCTGCACAGTGGAAATCATTCTCGTATTTCGTATGCTTCCTGAAACTAAGGTGGAAAATTGATTCTGCAATGGCTAAGATCCACGCAACGGGCATAAAGCGGCAAACCATTCGTTTTCTTAGACGTACATGGAATGGAAAGCAAACCGCCAAGAATTTCTCGCAAGTTATGGCCAAAAGATTCAACAAAGCCGACTGGATGGCGGTATTCTGCACAAATGTGACTAAAAAGCACATGGCAGGACCAAAAACCCAAAAACCGAACATGTAAAGATCCATCGTAACAAATGGCACGCAAAACACTGTCATCAGAATATCTGATATTACAAGGTTGATAGTCGCGAGGTTCGAGGAATTTCTCCTCTTCGAAGAGAAGAGAGTAACGATCAAAATGGGAATGTTTCCTGACAGAGAAACAAATGCCACTGCAAAGAGCGATACAATGATGACATTCCTCTCTCCTTTGGTTAGAATGCAACTCAGTTCTGCGCAAAGGTATGGATGGCTAGAGTTCCCAGCGGTCTTGTTGAACATGTTGGGTAACTTTCTTTTGCAATGACGATGGGTTTTGAAGATTGTTTGCCGGTATAATGATTAAATATAGATAACCAATGATATCACTCTGTGGCTCGATGACCCCATAAAGGCTGCAGCAAGGACAGACGGGAAGTGCCGACGAGTCTACGATATTACGAAACGTTGACTTTCACAATGGATCATAACTGTGGTCAGGTTGAAACGACCAGTTGTCCAAAGGTGTCAAAGTCCTTTGCCAAATGAATATGATAATGTTCTTAAACTGCTAATCAAGCGGATTACGCCCTGATGGGCGTAAAAAAGTGCTTATTGCTATTTCAAAGCATATGCAGCTGATCATCCAAGAAGATTCGATAAGATCGCCGAATAATAAAAAGACGCCGAACAGAACTTGCGCAATCTCGTACTGGTCATTCACCAACAGTCACGGTTAGGCAGAAACCACATGCAATCATTTAAAATCCAGACTACCCTGGATTTTTGAAGGATTTTCGCGTGCAATCTGCAAAGGAAAATAGACAAAATTGAGGATTTGGTCGAGGGAAAAAGGAAAGGGGATGACAAACGTAAAAGGGGAGAACAACTTAAATGCTTTCCCTCCTACATGTGTCAAGATGACAGGTCACAT
>NC_090871.1:12127239-12152239 GCF_036669935.1 Montipora foliosa
TTAATCGATCGATCAATTTCCTGCAGCAGTACTTAAAGCTTAAATCCATCGAACTGCCATAAAAATTTGTCTTTCAAATTCAAGCGAGTTTATCAGTCGAAGAGAACGCGGTTGTGAGTTGTTATTGCTCATCATGATCGCATCAGTGCGGTTAATGAAAAAAAACTTTTATTACTATTGGTCATGACTTTTATTACATTTGGTGGCTCCAAAAAGAGCCGTTTTCTTTTCTTTTTCTTTTTTCTTTGGGGATTCATTCTCCCGAGGCAGTTCCTTCACGTTGGATGACGAATGTTTTTTTTTCTGCTTTCGCGTCGCCTGTTCAGACTTTCATCGCGCGCTGGCGACGCAACAAAATTTTAAAAAATCGCATCACCGGCGCAAGCAAAAAATCGCTTGTGTAGCCGCGACTTTAGGAGATTTGTTCGTACACATCGTTTAATTCATGAACGAAAAATAAGCGCTTGTTGTTCGTCGACCGCGGTGTATCTTCACAAAACTGTATTACTTTAAGTTGCGTGAACCGCTTCGACAAATAACTTAGGTAAGATGTACCGCACAGACCTGAGAATTGGAGAGGTGGAATGGAAAATAAATTTGTTTCATACAACAGTTCAAGTTCTTCGCCTTTCTCAGTGAATGGTTTCGAATTTTTCTTATTTTTGTTGTTGTTGTTGCGTGACAGTGAAAATAATCTCACTGTTGAATGAATTAAGTTTTGTGGATGACATTCTCAAAAGTGAAGTCATAAAACTCGAGTTTGTTTTCATTTACCGTAGCAGCTCAGTCTTATTGTATATGTACTTTCTACTTGCTTGCAGTTATTTACATTAAAACGTGTCGGCGGATCGACTTAAATGCGAACTGCGGACAAAACAGCTGTAATTCGGCACAAACCATCCGAATTCGTTCAATTTCATACGGTGTTTCGGAAAGCAAAGTTCCTCGAGAATTTCACAGAGATCTGTTTACAGGGGCACCCAACGTCAATTTTCGGTAAATATCTGTTCGGAAGACGCTTTGAGATCTAGAATTTTCGGAACATTTCCTGTAAAATTTCTTGCTTGCCTACCTGTCCTAGGATTTTCGAACATCTAAAAACTGGTATAACTGCTTATTTTTAACGGATTTTTACCCTAAAAAAGTCACCTAGAATTTTCGGGAGCCTTTTTTCTGGCTGAAATTTTCGAAAAGGTAAGTTTTGATCCCTATAATTTTCGGATCACTAGACTTTCAGCTACGAAATCCGAACAGATGAAAAATTTTTAGGGGATAAAAATATGCCCATATTTACCGTTAAATACCAAAAAACGTTTCACAATGCTATCTTTAAGTGGATTTGAACTATATTCTCGTTGGGTGCCCCTGTGTTTACAATGCCACCGCACTGAAATGTTGGCAATTGGCATGATATAGTTCTCAGTTATAACAGTATTGTAATTTTGATTCATGCTAAGTTTCACGCTCGCCATGAGCGTCGTTTTGTCGTTTGAATTCGCAAACGTTCGTGTAACTATCGGAACTTCTATAAAAAAATTGTGCCAATCTTGCCGCTTCAGTGATTCTCGCGAGACGAGAGTCTCGTCTCTAGAGACGAGTGTCTCGTCTCTCGAGGCGAGACTCTCGTCTCTAGAGGCGAGACATACGTCTCGCGAGAAACGAGACGAGACTGGTAACTTACTTTTGAGCGGTACTGTATAGACTAGTAATGCCTAGCGATTAGCGGAAGATGATGCTGCAGTTTCATTTATCCGTTGTCTCACCCAATATCTGCTTTCAGTTTAAAATTTGAAATACTGTTAAATGAGATAATTCTAAATACCTCATCACACATAATTTTTTTGGAAAAGTGTTGAAGACAAAGAAAGCATCTGGCAATATATTTTCAAGATTTGTTCCATGAGTTCCACCACTATATGTGTACTTTTATCATTATGACAAAATTAATTTGATAGTTAACTAAGTTACTCAATGAATCAAGAACAATGTTACAGATATAATCTCATGCAAGTACCGGTATTACATGTGGTTCCATTTATTTGGTACACCAAAATTGGTGGCTGGTGTCTTTTGTTTCTCAGGATTAGGAATGTATTAGATTTGTGCTCTCTTCCTATTTTGTTAGAATATTGTAGAATGATCTTAATTTTGGAAGGGGTGATACTAATCATTATTCTCTTTAATTACTTTTAAGGATGCTGAGTCAATCAATGGAGAGGTTCTAAAAACAACATTTGCAAGGATTGTTGCTTCTGGCACACTAATTGAACTAGAGACATTTACCTTGTGGCAGAAAGCAAGGTTTTGTTAAGACTTTCATCCGCTGTAATTGTTTTGCTGGGAGCATACTTAATTATCAGCTTAATCTCAGGAGTTTTTTTCTTCTTTTTGGAAACAAAAAGTTTTTAGTTTTTTCGTAATGTAAATTATCAGCCTAAGTTCTGTGTTTTTTTTTCTTTTTGAAAACAATTCTGTTGGAGAAAAAAAGAACACATTGGTAAAGGTCAACGATGGCAAAATTTTTGCATCAGTTATCCTAAGGCATGTTCCATTTTTTTACGTTTGACTTCTTTCTGTAAGAACTGACTTGTATTACATGTACTGAAAACCCATTTTGTTATACTGAGTCACATTTATCCAAGTACGTTGTATGCTTTAGTTTTTGTAATTGAAGTTATTTTGCAGCCATTCATTGTTGCAATCTGTAATCAAAACACAAACCACTCAATTTATCTTTGTTTAAGGCAAGAACACATTCAGCTGATGGCCATTTTATTATTGCCCGAATAATTAGAATAAAGATAGCTTTGATTTTTGTGATGTATTTGTATGTGTATACAGATTGTATTTATCATGCATATCGATGTGTATTCTTTGCAATCTTATGATTAAAATTACCAGTATTAGATGCTTCATTGTAAACCTGGTCTTTTCTTTACATAATATTTAAAAAAAATGAACTTTTCATGCTTTTATGAGAAATCTGACTATAAATGAAGGTACAGTAGATCTACTGAGGGTGAATGTGTTCTGTAGAAAGAGTAAATATTACTCTGACAAGGGGAGTAAAGTTTAAGAGGTAAATTTTACTCTTGAAAAGGAGTGACTTTGTACCTTTTTGGCCCACCCCAGTTTTGGAGTTAATTTAACTCTGTCAAGGGTAAATTGAACTCCATTTAAAGAGTTCAATTCACTCCAATAGAAGGATAAACTTTACTCTTGTATTGGAGTGAATTTTACACCACAGGAGGGGTAAACAATACTGGAGTAAATTTTTACCCCAACAAAAGAGTAAAAGATATAGGAGTACGTTTTACTCCAAAAACGGAGTAAGGATTACCGGAGTGAATTTTACTCCAAAAATGGAGTGGTTTTGTACCTTTTTTTTAAACTCCCTTTTTGGAGTTAAATCTACTCCTTGAAAATAACAGTGTTTAAATTAACGAATTCACCAATACATCGATCACTAACGTTTCATGTTTAACCGGAGAATTAGGGAAGCAGATGTTCGAAGGTGTAATAGCTGCTGAGTTTTATTCCTCAGTTATCGAGTTCCATAAGTACAATAAAACTTAAAAATGGATTGCTTTAAAATCAGAAAAGAACCAGTTCACCGTTGCTGTTGAGAAAAGTATATGCCAGGCAAAACAAGTTGCATCTCGGTAGCCTGACAGTTAAGAAGTAACTTTCCTGTGTTTTAATTAACAAATACACCAATACATCGATCACTAACGTTTCATGTTTAACTGGAGAATTAGGGAAGCAGATGTTCGAAGGTGTAATAGCTGTTGAGTTTTATTCCTCAGTTATCGAGTTCCATAAGTATAAAACTTAAAAATGGATTGCTTTAAAATCAGAAAATAACCAATTCACCGTTGCTGTTGAGAAAAGAGTATGCCGGGCAAAACAAGTTTCATCTCGGTAGCCTGAAAGTTAAGATATAATTTGCCTGTGTTTAAATTAATTTGAAATAAAGAGAATAAAGAAATAATTTTCCATTTTTTAATTGCATGATGCAGGCCGTTGTTAACCCGGTTTTAGAAAATATTTCAGATTGATTTACTGTGCCTCTGGACTATTTTGACACATCACTCAAAATTAATTTAAAGTAATTTGAGTTATTTGTTGTCATTAAAACTTTATGACGAAGTCGGCCCAACAAATGTGTCGAGATTAACACCTCTCTCTCCCTTTGTCTCTCGCTGTGCCTTTTTAGTGTGAGTCTTGTTACAACTCCCACTGAGATTTTGGTAATTTTTTTTTACCTAAACAGCGGGGACCCACATTCCTGACCCAAGTTAAGCTCCTCATGAATTAATTTCTGACTAGTTTTCGCTAATAATAAGCCACCTGGAGTTGTGCCTTTAATAATGTACTGTAGTCGACATTTCAACGCTTGTGTTTTACCACGAATTCCGAGTTATTAAAGAAAATCTCATCATACATTCCAGTGAAATTTTAATTTCATAAATCTCGAATTTCAGTACGTTTTAACCTACAATCTTGGACAAATTAAATGGAACATTGAGACCACCCCTCCCCACAAAATCAGTGATGGGAAAATGGCGCGTTTTGGCCTTCACGCACCTTCATCCTTGATTTGGGGGAGAGGGGGCATTTCTGTTCCATTTTATTCTGTCCAAGATTGTCTATGAGCCCCTGCTTGGCGTTACCAGAAGTATATGGGGTAATCACGACGCGAAATCTGCTCTCGTTCGCTCAAAAGTTACATCATCCGAGAGCACATCTCCCATTCAAAAAATTAACAAGGCGACACTGAAAAAAACTAAATACAAGTGGCATTTCACGTTAACATAAATTGTAAACAAAAAAGGGAATAAAACTATTGTGGAAAAAAAAAAAGAAAAATAGAGCATGATTTACGTTCACAAAAGTATTAATGGGCACGATTTGCGGGCTATCAGCAACGAATTTTGTCGATTTTTCACGATTTTATCGTCTGGCCAGAAAGGTGACAGAACAGATTGACACTTTTTTCCATTGCTTGTTAACCGTGCTTAACCGTTGAAAAGCGTCTCAAAACAGACGTTAATCGTATAAAACGTCTCGTGAATCGTGCCTTAAACGTTTTAATGTCATGTAAAACCATTCAAGTGCTCTACAAAGCTTTAAAGGCGCTACTTTAATGCTTGAGTCTTTTGCCATTGCTTCGTTTAATCTCAGCGATGCGACCCTACATAGACCCTATAGTTTTATCGATTAACTCCCCAGAAATGTTTCCGGTTCAAAAGTAACTAGAATTGCGTGACTTAATTGTGACGCGTGATCAAAACAACGTAGGGATTAGGAATGGGGGTTGGGCAATTTTTTTTTCTGCAGGAGCTTTTTTCCGTGCCCAAAAGCTTTATATGAATTTTATTTAACTAGCTTGCAATATTTTTCTTTGCTTTACTGCTATACATGATTTTTATTTATTCTGCAAAAGCTGTGCAGGAATCTTATTCGTATTTGACTAACCCACCACTCCTCCCCCCGCTCCCTCAAGATAAAATGGTCCGTCCTTTAGTAACAGAAGTATCGGTCATACTGAGAAACAGCTCAAAAAGTATCGGTATCATTCACTTATAACTAGAAATCTCTCAAAACTGGTATGACGAAGATACCCGGCACTTCATAAACTGAGGAAAACGCTGTTCAGGGATCTTTTTTTCGCCATCGGAACCGGTCACCTCATATCTCTTGCACTAATTCTTGCAAGTAATTATGAACCAATTATGAAGTTAAAAAAGTACTTCAATGTATACCACCTCCAAAAGAGATTAACATAACTGTTAGAGCGTCAATTTAAAATATGGCAACTGCTGACTAGGTTACTGTCGAAATTCTTAGCATTGATCGGATGATATAGGATGGATGGACCACACCAGCGTTTCACCGTATCTGTTCGTGTGGTATGAAAAGAAACCAAACACCGCAAGATAATGACTTACGTACGATTTCTTCATTTGTCACAAAGAAAATGAAAATTCATGACAACCTAATATCAGCGAGCCTTGAACCATTTCGACTAAGAGCAGTCCTTTCCGTTTAAGAAAAGTTGAAGGGAATCAACACGTGGCCGCCACGAAAGGCGCCCGCCGCGTGAAAAAGCGACATGCACGTCAGTCTTACTCACGCATGTGGAAGGCGAGTTTCGCGTTTGCTGGCATGTTAGTCTCAACTATCTCTGAGGGGAAAAGGGGCTGCTTATATAACCTATGCATTTTTTACTCTTTACTTCGTAGCCAGACAAGGGCAGCTATAAAAAAAATAAAAAATAATAATAATATTGCTAGTGCTAATCACCCTTACTTGCAGTCGAGGACTGAATTGCGAAGGGCGCGGCTCACGACATCGGGCTGAAAGCATACAAAGGCGCCTCTGGCTGCCGCTATACAGTCCATGTTTGATGTCGGAGCACAGCACCACAGCTAGATGTCAATTAGCTGTGAGTCGATTTTGATGAGGGAGGAAAACCGGAGTACCCGGAGAAAAACCCTCGAGTCAGGTTGAGATCGACTGAAACTCAGCCCACATGCTGGCCGAGGCCAGAATTGAACCCCGGCTCGCAGTGGTGGGAGGCCCGATAGATAACCACTTAGCCACCCTATCAACAAGTTCTTCCAGGAGGGCAAGAAGGGGAGCTTTCCTCCTCACTGCCGGTACAGGCACTTCGAGTTCTAAACTCTGCCAGAGATACTGTAACATCCCAACTTTCGTTTTCTTGAATTCAGTTTTGTTGCCAACCAAAGAGCATACGTCATAATGGTCAACAACAGTAGGATGGCGTACATGAAGGGTAGAGAAAACATTCGCTCTTGCCAATGAAAAACTGCTCTGCTCCTCTGCCGCAAGGATATCTTGTGGCGTCACCTCTAGTTGTTGTTAGCGCAACTTCGCAGCCAGGCGCGAGAAGAAGGAAGACACCCGCTGGGGAGTTAGGAACTCCGACACGCCAAACGTAACAACCTTCCCCCGTCTTTGCCTCGGGCACGGCGCACGGCGCATTTCTTTTGAGACGACATCCGGGTCCACCTTCCTGCCTGTGGATTGGCCGATATTAAATTTAGCCTCCAGGTAGGCTTTTTGCTGTTCGTTAAACCGGTAGGGCTTCTTCAATTCCTTAAGCGCCCAGCCCTCCTTGACGGGTTGGCCTTGGATCGAGCTGCCAGCTGAGGCTGGGGCTTGCAGAGAGGGAAGAAGACCTACGCCTTCCTGGAGGCGGATGGAATACTGCTGCTTGCATGGCCAGATCCATTAAAGTGTGCCTCTCCGGAGACATAGAACAGGCTTCTAAGAACAGGTGACGTTCCAAGGCAGAAGACCGTTGAAATACTCTAATAGACACTGGACGGTGCACTTTCTTCATGGTGTTGCTGGCCATCGCCTGTGGCTGTTTGGACCTTGGCTTGGTTTAGGGATTTCGCAGAATCTGCTTTAAATCCGCCAGCCGAAAACGAAGCTGAGAGCAAGCTGTAGCTGACATCTGAAATAAGAGTATACAGATCAATGCACAGTAAAGAGAGAGTTTCTCGCAAACGGACTAAGAACGTATTAAATTGATAAGGCCTTTCTCTTTCAGTGCGAAATAATTATAACATATTTGTATCATCAAGAAACTGATTCTATAGACTTTTCCTATTCAACGAAAATACTGATGGAGCGTTTCAATTGTATTATTCGGAGTATTTATTATTTATCCAAATGAGAGCAATAAACCACATTTTATTTGCCAACTACAGGTGGCTCTAGATATCTCGTTGTCCTTCCAAACTGAGTCTTACTAGTTACACAGTCAAATAACACTGACCTGCAACCTTGTCCACCGCAATGTTCTTTCCTTGACCGATGCCATAGGCACGCCACGCTTGGAGGGATCCGTTTCTGTACTGAAAGTTGTTGAGTTTGCTGATGCCAGGGATTTTCTGCAGTTCCGCCGTTTCATTTAATGATTGGAGGACAGCCACCCTGACGCCTTCGACTCCTTCGTGGGATAATAAGGCACACCGCATTTGCTCTGCTGTCGTGACAGCGTGGCCCTCGTTAAGATAAATACGTATGTGGTTCTTGCACGTGGCTGCCATCCTATCCACTGCTCCCTTGCCACCTTGCTAAAATCCAGTCGCTCCACTTTGATTCCCGTTGACTGTTCGATGATTCGGCATGCAAGAACAGTATTTGCGCAGTGATAACAAGCGGCATTATCTTGTCGAACGTAGGCCCTGGTAATCTCAGGATATTCTGTCTTCAGTGTTTTCAGCATATGCTGCATCATCAAGACCACAGCGGTACTGCCTTGATTACAAGACTGAACAATATGAAAGAACGTCTGAGACTGGATTTCACCACTTCTCCGCCGGAACACAACAGCGATGTGCCACGAGATTCCCCTCTTAGCCAACAGTATCTTGCTGGGACTCTCTATACGACTGGGGAAGGAATCTTCTTCCCCCAGTCATTTACAATCAGTACGGTGTCGTTGTTTAGCCGCTCAAGAATATCCAGCCTCGATTTATCCTGCCGTACCGACCGTAACTGGTGGGCCTTCCACGAGTGAATCAATCGCTTAGCCGACTCATACAGAAAGAGGATCTCGTCTCTTTCATCCTCATTGTAGAATACAGTATCTTGCGAAGCTTTCCCGATATTCTGAAGGGCGGCATGGAGGGCTTCACACTGATCACAAAGCTCGCCATGCTTGTGGTTACACCGCTGTTTGAACGCAAACTCGGATGAGTCGCTCAGTGCGTGGACGCTCCAGTGGTCATCCACTCTAGCCTCACTGTCGATGTGCACCTTCATTCAGCAAAAAAGATAATGCTATAAACACATCCTGTTATTCTCGTACTACCACTACAATTACCAATACTGCTGCTTTAAATGCCGTTGCCGCTTTTGTTCATGCTATGGCTGCTACAACAACTCACGGGGCGAATTTAGGGGAGGGGTGCAGGGGGTGCGCACCCCTCCAGAGATGACCTGCTGCTTTCTCATATAACTAGTATTCTGCCAACAAAAAAAGAAAAAAAAACTATGTTACGTCATTCCTTAGTGGTGCACCCTTGCAAATACATGTAATACTACTGAAACTTCCTCTACTACTGATACTGATAGTACTACTAATGCTGTTGCTGCACAGTTCTTCTTATAATTTTTAAGTTCTTGTTAGCAGAAACAAAATTATGATAAATTTACGCCCTCACCCCAAACAAGTATAGAAAACAGTTTACCTTATAATTACTTTTAAGATAGAATTTTCCCGCCTTCAATACATCCATAATCCAGGCTGACCATTCTCCGCCGTCATCTCTGAGTAAAGAAATATTCTCCACTATTGAGGCGAGATCACCAAATGCTCGCGCGCCTTCCGCTGCGAAATAATCTAGACCTTGCAGTGACTTGCGCACAGAAGCGCTACACTCTGATAGTATTCGTAGCATGGTACTGCGACTAAAGGGCTTAGTTGGTCTCACAACAATACTGCGTGTGCTGCATGACAATCCGTTCAGGAATCATTGTGCGAATGATATTTGGCACAGTAATTATCTTCCCAGAGGACAGCTGCAGGTGTTTCTCGCCAAATGACAGGTCTTGGACAAGATGAGGGCTTGTAATAAACCCCAGGAAATGACCCCGTTGCTTTGGGTCAATCCGAAGTCTTGGGGACTCCCTGGTGGGCACTGGAGCATTTCGTCCGTACTGAACACGATGTAGGTTGGCCACTGTATAGCGGTACTCGGTCAATCCAGGTATGAACTCAGAGATCGCTCTAAAACTGGCCCACTCCCGTCATCACGGATAGCACCTGCCGCCGTGTGTCCCAGCTGGTTGCATTGCTATAAGCCTCCGCCAGTGCCTCTAAGTACGCTGTCTCTGATGGAAGAGATGCGTGATGGAGACCCAGTTGTTGATTCAATGCACTGGATGATTGTAGCGTTTTCCAAAGATCGGGGGCATTGTTGGGTGAAATCACATTACGTACGGCAGCGACAATCTCACCATTTCGCTGAACGTATGGTTGTCTCGTACGAACACTGTCCTCGCCCCAGTCCAGCGAAGGTATTCCAAGCGGCTGAATTTGACATTGGTTCAGGAAAATGTTAAATGTGTCACGTAGTCGAACTGAAGAGCTTGAACAGCCATTCCCTTCTCCGGAGGAAGAAACGGTACTTGCTGTCTCGGGAGAGAAAATGGGACTGTCATCCGAGATCTTTATACGCCCAACGCCAGCTGCTAGTTCTTCGGATGTGCCACTACTCTCTTCTGCCTGCATTTTACAAGAGGAGATACATTGTTTAGTGACTAGCATATAAAGGAAACATTGCTGTACATTAGGATTATGATGCTCGCGCAACATTTCACTAAAACACATTTAAAGCTATCACCTAAAACCATGCAAGGTACTGAATTAATCGATATTACCTCTCCCTGTGCAGACTGTTCGCTGGCTTCCAAAGTGTGCTCTGGCTTTTCTGATTGACCATCGCTGATAGCTTCAGGAGACTGAGCAGGTTCACTGGCAACGAGGTTGGCCAAATGCTCTTTGCACTGCCGGCAGATGGCTATAAAATGGCGCATAACAAAAGACATCAATACTTATTTGCGATATTTTTATTAAGTAATATATAACTTGTTTTGATATTGCTTCACGCTCCAACAATAGCCTTGAGGAAATTTAGCAATAACAGTCGGATTCTGACATCCCTTTTTCATGGACGAGAGCCCATTCCCGCACATTTTGGACTCCCTCGCTCTATGACGGACATCAAAACGGGTCATGAAGGTGTCCGCTATGAAAGGGGATCGGCCGTACTCAGAAAGACAGAAAACCATACCAACAGTCTCTCGTTCTGTGAGGGATAGAAGAATAAAAACAAAACTCGGGCCAGTGCCAAAATCGCCGACCGCCGCAAGCGATTTCACGCGCACTCGCGTGTTGTTTTGGCTGGACTATTCCTTAGCGGAAAAAGTAGATCGAGAAATCTCTTTTTCCGTTCAGAGATAGTCAAAGGAAACAAACAATGACCGCGAAAATCGCCTGTGGCATGAAAACGTGACGCGCGTGTCGAGCCGGCTCACAACACTAGCGGCTCGACCCGCGAGTCACGTTTCAACGCCGCAGGTGATTTCACGCTTGGTCGCTTGTTCGTTTTCCTCGGTCCTCGAGTATCCCTGAGCGGAAAGAGAGACTGCTCGTAGTCTAAGGTGTTAAAATTTGACGGGTACTGATCATGCAAACAAAGAATGTTTTTTCCAATATGGTTTTTATCCATGAAATAATTCATGAAAATTAGTTAGCCGTAAGAACATAATAAAGGACCGATCATTTCTTTTTCACAACCTGTCAATGTATACGGAGGGGTAGCTAGTGAGGTTTTACAACGCCAAAACTGTTTTCACGAAACCCCAGCCAGCCTACTTGATAATTAACAGTTTTTCTCAACAAGACTTAGTCTTTTCACAGACGCTTTATCCCGCGTAAGATGGGTTTTTACGAGCGCGCACATTGGTTTAGGGGTGAGAGGTTGGCCGGGGGAATGAGAACATGTTTTTTCGCGGCTCGCGCTCGTGCACTCGCGTGTCTAAAGCACTAATTAAGTAAGTAAACTCCAAAAATCATGTTTTACGGCGGCAACGGTTATCTGTTAGGAAAGTACGTTTGAGCAGCGGTGTTCTGTGCTTTCTCCGTCTATGCGTCACCCCCGAGTCTCTCCCGCATGCACGTGAGAGCTACTAAAACTACGCACCCTAGAGTAACCGCGTAAACAAATTGCGGATAATTTATCATGAACGAAAATCATTTTTACAAATTTACCCAGAATATAACAACAATGTTAAATACTTACGCGAGCCTACTGGTACAAGCATATTCGTGGCGTTCATAACATAGGCTGAATGCGCCTTTTTCATTCCATATTGAGCCTTTGGGTCTGAGGATTTTCCACCATGGGCATCGATCCCCGCAGAAGTGGGGATCGAACTTATTGCACCTCCACCTAGTCCCAAACAAATCTCGATGTCGTGGGCACACTGTTATTTTTAAATGAGACTCTTCTGTCTCAAAAATGCCTGAAATAAAAATGCCGATTAAGTTTTAAAAATTGTCCAAATAAAAGATCGCTTTCCAGGATTTGTAATGTCTAAAAGGAAACCGCCTACCTGCTCGAGTAAGTAATAGCTTTGATTCACTGTCCACTGCAATGTCGTTGCTGATTTTGCAATACACAAGGTGATTTTAGACATCTTTGCTACACTCGCCGATTGCAACACATTCCGCATTCGCGGGGTTAAATGAACTGGGGCCGCAGGGTCCACCAACGAGGAGTGAATAGCCGCAAGATGCCATGCAATGAAATATTAACAACTAGCGACTCGATATCAATGGATGAAAGGTTTTTTTGCATCAAAAGGTAGATTGAAAACTAGTATTTCTAGCACGCACTTTTGGCTTACACCTCAAAACGCTAACAACTAAAAAAGGATTACATCTATTGACCTTTGGCCAGGTCATGCGTCACGCAATCTTGTGCTTACATCATATCCTGATTCTGTTCCGGAATGTTACTTCTGTGAATTTGTCTGCTACCAGGTACCGACAGATTTCGAGCAAACAAGGGTATCACATGTCCAGCAAGCTACATATAGTACAGTACCAAACACAACGATTTAGTGGAGAATTATTTTGATCAGACAGATAATGGATAATTTTTAGAAACACGGTAAGGATTATGTTATGCGTATGTTGCGCTTTCGATCGAGTCCGCACTGAAATCAAGGGCGGTGTGTGTTGATCGAAGTTCAAAAGCATCAGCACTAGATAATATTATTCTGAAAGCCCCTTAAGTAACTTTGGGAAGATTTTCTCCAGTATATCTCTCCATTAAAAGCGGTTGCAATTTGCTTTGCGTAGCCAGCCGGCGGTTTGTGTCATAAATTAAGTCGGAGATTCTTGTCAAACTACTCTTCACATTCTGGTCTCTCGACGGGGAAATTTTTCATTGCCGCCAGAAATATTTTAACACAGTAATTTACAAAGGTTTTTCTTCAAAGCTGTTGTTATTTGATGTCCAAACTCGACGTACCAATTGGGTTTCTGTAGTGTGGAAGTTGGGTGAAATTTGCGATTTTTTGAAATGCCTGAAACTGGCCAAAACATTCTCATTTCAACAGCTTATCCAAATTTTCTTACATTGTTATAAAGATCTAAGGTGTGTTTATATTGTGTTTGTGTTTCATAAACAGAAGACGCCGCGTCTTACCGTACGAGCGAGTTAAAATGTGTTATTTTCCGCCAATTTCACATTGATTTCGAAGGAGGCCAACATGCCGGGTTTTCAAACTTTCCCCAATTTCGCAAAATATAAAAAGCTGTTGAAACTTTTAATGTTATTTTTTAAAATACTTCACTATAAAGGTTCCTTGGGCAAAATATGAAGGAATTCGAAATTTCACGACTGACGCCCAATTCTCGATAATTTCATACATCGGCCCTTAAGTACCCCGTAAATGGGAATGAGACGAAGAAAAGAAGTAATCCTCATACCTATCTGGACAATGTTAAGCAATTGCCTCTAATAGACACCTTAAAAATTCAGGTGGCTCCAACAGGATTCCAACCAATGACCTCTGCGATACCGGTGCAATGCTCTACCAGCTGAGATGTGAAGCAAAACATTTGGGAGCAAGTCAATTTGTCATGATGAATGACGTTTCATATGTACTATATACACTATGGAGCGTTTTCATTCACGTGACCAGCAGTCATATTGGATTACTGAAACAAAAGAAAGTATTTGCATAAAAATAGAGTTCAATTCTCGGAGGATTAGTTTGGTACACCATCATGGCCGCCATTTCTTTGTTTAGTACACCAACATGGCCGCCGTGACGTCACGTGAAAACACTCTATTTAACGGTTGAGGGCGTGGATCACCTTTTTTCCTTCGTCCATAACCCGCACTTCAAATGCATACATTTATTTCACTCATCAAACTCTTCACGGGAACAAATGATCCCAACAAATTGACCTGCTCCCAGCTGTGTGACTTCGTTGCTCAGTCGGTAGAGCCGGCATTGCCGCACCGGCATCGCAGAGGTTATGGGTTGGAATCCCGTTGTAGCTGCCTGAATTTTTTAGGTGTCTATGAGACACTTGCTTTTATTGTCCAGTTAAGTGAAGGGATCATTTCCTTCATTCTTCAATAACCCGCACTTCAATTGCGAACATTAATAAGTAAGTGTAGAATATTCTCAGCTAGCCAGCAATGTAATGTAGTAATTCAGTAATTGTGAAGTAGTAATAGTAATTGAAGTAGTCGTAGTGGCACTGGTAGCGGATAGTAGTGGTGGTAGTTGAGTAGTAGTAGTAGTAGTAGTAGTAGTAGTAGTAGTAGTAGTAGTAGTAGTGACGGCATAAAAAAGAGGGTGAACATACCATAACACCAAACTTGGTGTAGCCATCACGTCACGCATGCGCACAACCTTTTAATTATTTTACATGGACAGCTGTTTCGGAGTTGTTGGGCCTCATTAACATGGCATAGCCAACTTTACCAGGCGGGTGTTTTTAGGCACCCCTATTAGTGGCATCTCCGCAAAACAAGTTGGGATCAGCACAGCCGTTCTCCCACAGCAAGCGTGGGATTGCCTCTGGAGGGATTTTGCCTAGAGTCAAAGTCCCTATCATTATAGTCGCGCGTAAAGTGGTATCATATTACGTATATGGTTTTTGTATACCAGACAAAATTTCGATTTGCCTGAACAAGGCGCGCACGAAATAAATGGGTATCGATGACGTTTTTACATCAAATGCCAGCAAGACGTTGAGCAGAAAATGGCCGAGAGCGGTAATGGGAACGTAACGTCACAAAGGCGGGAAATTGTCATTTGTCACGTAGCGAAACTCTCTTTGATCCAACCACCGTCCACAATCTTGGACGGCCATCTTCAAACCACATGCCCCATGACATGTTTGCCGACTGTGACTTGAGCCCGCTGTGTCCAGCGCATTCCTTTTCAGTAATTCCGCTGTTGTTAAGTGAGCTCACACAACATGAAGTATCATATGGGGATTGGGTTGCCAAGTAACCGCCACGCATGCTCAATACAGTGAATCCGACCCATGGCAGAGGTCTCTTTTCCCGTATTTTTCAGCCCAGCGAATGCGAACAAAAAGAGACCTCTGTTAGCAGGGAACGTCACATGTTACATGTTATGCAATCGAGCGTTGGATCCGCCTTTGTCTCGTCTGTTTTCTCTCTAAGGGGTCGTAAAGTGACTACCTTACTACATCGAATTTTTTGCGACACGGTAATTTCGCGAATTTCGCGACATTGAAAATATCGCGAAATTGAAGTGACCTACATTATGTCAATAACCAAGAAAGAACGAGCTTATTACCACCGAATCGTTTACAAAGTCACATTTTTTACTGTTCTGAGGCAATGTCTTGGTCATCCTCGTCGCTACTGCTTTCTATCTCCTCTCCAGGTGGCACTTTCTTTGTACAGTCGTCAAACTGGCCATTAATAACGTCAATATTCACTGGCTCCCTGTAATGCTGTTCCACCAGCTGCATAAATCTCAATGGCTTCCATGTTCTTTGAAGATGTTTAGTTATAACTGTCGCCTCTACTGGAATTTCCAAACCCCCTTGTTTATGAATGTCGACCTTAAGCTATCGGTTTTGGAACCAATACATGCAACTTGGTTGGTGGAAACGTCACAGTATAACTTTTTCACCAGGGCACCGCGGAGGGTTCATGTCTTGAAAGGATGGCAGAAGGCGGGAATAAAGGGTGTATTAACTGGAAGGGAAGTATTACCGCCAGTGTATCATTGCCAATGAAATGTAAATTGTGTGTCACTCAAAAACGCGAACTTAAAATGATTCAAAACATAAAATTTCCGCAAAATCGCGAAATTTAAGTGTCGCGAAATATGCTCTTATTAAAATCGCGAAATAAACATGTCGCGAAAATTTCATATAATAAGATAAATTATCTCCTCACGACAAGGAAAATCCTTTGGTTTGATTAAGAGTCGCGAACGACGATTTCATTCTGGAAGCAATTTGTTAATTGACAAACATTGTACAAGCACGCACGAAGTTTTTCGGGAAACGATAATTTTTTTTGTCAGACTCAAATCACTGTTAACGTTGAGGGCTTGAAAGACTCAGCCCACACCCTTCAAGTGTTGTTAGCAAACGATCGAAGATAAAAATTAGTGATTCTTTTAAAGTATTTACACGGCAAACGATTGGCGTCGTTCCAAAAAATAACATATTAAAGGCACGACAGTATAAATTCCAGCGCCTGTCCTGAAGTGTTTGTTGTTTAGAAAGAACCAAGCTTGAATACGAATGTGGATTGAAGAAAAAAGCCGCGAGTTATTATCATATTTTTGCTGGATTTTGGAGACTGAGCTTTAGTTCTTTGAAAGTGTTAGTAAAGCTTGGAATAAAGAATCAACCTCGTTCCCAGGGTGTCCCTTCTTCCCTTCCTCTCTCTCTCCCGCTTCAAGGAAGAAGAGAGACCCTGGTAACGAGGCTGATAAATTATCACAACACAGGAAACTCATAAACATCATGCAAAACCATGTCATGTGTACCGGTATAAGGGAGTGAAAATTTTCCGAATTCTAATTTTGTTACCAGAAGAGCTTTCGACACAATTGTTTCACTCCATGTACTTATCATTAATAATACTAACACCGCTTCATAAGGTCAGATTTTAAGGACGGTGCCTATATACTAATTCAAAGGCATTTTTGCGCGGTTTGCTGAATATGCGGGAAAGGCAGATCTTAACAAGTGTTATTGAAATCCAAAAAGAAAATTGGGGGTAACCACGCATTTTTCGAAGATAATTAATCAACAATATTTATAAAAAGCTATAACATACAAAGCAATGTGTGGCGTTCGTTCCCAAATTGAAGTTTAATTATCTCTGGTTACCAACAATTTTTATTTTGGATACCAAGAGCATTTGCTAAGTTCTGCTATCTCCGCATAGTTTTGAGCCGCGCAAAAATATTCCTGTATTAATAAGCACCACCCATAGGAAATCCGAGTATCTCGAGATGCGCAGGTGGTATGCGCAATAACAATAGTAGGCACCGTCCTTAACAGTCCCTGTTTCTAACTAACAATTTAGTCATCATCACGATTTAATCCTATCATCTGCAGTTATCTAATCCAGATCAAGGACATCTAAATGACATTAATTAAACCTTGCAACATCAGTGGTTATTCGTTACTTTATTTAAGACTAACAAACTTCATCCCTTGCAGTAAGGCCCTCCACATTGAATTCTGTGTACAACTATACCTAATAGCGACGGCAGCTGTAGTGTCAACTCTCATGAAGTTGGATATATACTAACTTAATATCAAGTTTCACCGGTGTTATGCAAAAACCTATTCACTTCAGATAATATGAAACAGAGAAAATACTGGCACGAAAATAAAAAAAGGGCAATGTAGTCTCTTTGGCTGTTTCTAAATTACTTCATTCTCTTATTAAAAGCTAGGCTTGTGGAAATTAGTTTTCGTTAGTATAGAAATAGGTATTCCATTTGAACTGGCTTTCAACGGATGCTGAGGTGCTTCAAGTATCAGTCATGGGACTAACAAAATTCAAAGTAAATTCCCTATCAAAAGAGAAAGTGCTCTTAACTTCTGAGCTACAATCTTAGCCAAAACATACGATTGATCTTCCCTCTACACCCTTTCCCCTTCCTGGAACCGACGTCTTGATCTCTGAGAGGACAGACACTCAAAAAAAGAGAAAAAGAAAACGTTTTTGCCAGGTGTGGTTTTTGGAGTTGTTTGGGAAAAGGGGGGAGGAGGGAGGGGAGGGAAGGGAAGGGGGGACAGTGGTGAGAACTTTGTGAGGTTGTAATTGAGAGTGGAATTAGACGTAACTTGGAAGTAATCTAACTGTCACAAAGGGGTGTGTCCGGCCAGAAACGTTTTGGCTACGATTGTAGTTCACAGGAACTCCTCTTAACACGTACTATTGAGAGTAATGTTTCAACTAAAACGACATGGTTTAATACCTTAACTAACAGCATGCTACTAGCTATGCTTATTGCTAAAACAAGACAAATCCAGATTCCTGTGTAGCGGATACAGTGGGTTTGACCCCTAGGCGGCACATTTATCTCAATGTCTTAGACACAAACCACATTAGCACTTGCATCTTCAACATGGATACAGTCGTGAATTCCCCAACCATTGTGCGTACATTGAAACAATGAAAACTCTCCTCCATCACAATAGACATTATCCATCCAGATATTACCCGTCCCTTGGCCGTTTCGTGCATAGTAAGAAACAGGGGTTGCACGAGAGAATCCCAACTCACGACAAACCACGTTGGCATCATTGAGATCCCAGTCATCATCACAAACTGTTCCCCAGGTTCCATTATAGAAAACTTCAACACGGCCATATGAAGCTCCACCATTTGCTAAGCGAATTGATTCTTATTGGAAAGGAAGCAATGAGCCTACACTCCCAGTCACAAATATTGTAACACAGACGGTCCATTACCCTTCTCCCCCTTCAATGTTGATTGATGTTTACCAACTGGTAAACGCAACATTGATGGGAGGGAGGGAGGGAGGGAGGGAGGGGAGGGGTACGTTATCAATAGGTTTGATGCGATTTACGTGCTGTTCTAGCGAAGTGTTACAACTATTTATGACCGAGGTTTTAGCAATCGAACTTAAGCAACAGAACCGTCGGAACGAAAGTGAATCGTAAAAGTGAATCGCTGTTAATGGTTCCTACTTACATGATCATGCTGAGCACACGACTGACGCATCTTCATAGTGACGACAGTCGTGGCTACTCCATCCTCTGTTCCCACAATCTGTTAAAGAACGCTCGGATCCGGTACAGTTTACATTGTCTAGCCATATGGAACCGCTACCTTGTCCAAAGCGAGCTGAGTATGGAGCAGAGATAGCAGAGATAGCAGAGACGAATCCAAGTTTGCGACAAACAACCTTAGCATCTTTGATATCCCAGTCATCATCACAAACTGTTCCCCAGGCTCCATTGTGATATATTTCCACTCGCCCTTCACCTCTTCTAGTTCCTCCAACCAGTCTTAGCGCTCCGTCTGTGAGTAAAACAATAACAGACCAAAAGTGTAAATTTCATTGCATTTAGAAGCATCAGAGTACAACAAAACTTGTAAACAAATGGGCGAGTTAGTAGTTTATGAACTTACTTGATTCTGTATTTGGTACTGTCGCTGAAAAATCAAAAGAACACAATTTCTTAGGGTTTCCGTGTATCAACTTCTCCGTAAGTGGTTTGAAAACTTAACACTTTAATATCTCAACGTACGTTTTACATTTGAAAGCACTTCCTTACTAGACTAGTCTCAAGTTTACAACTGCGAGTAAAACAGTTGGAAACCACATCTTATTTTCACTTTAATTAGAAGCAGAGTGAGTGAAAATTGCGCAAATAGAAGGGAAAGACTGTCTGCTGACGACAGGGATAATTACACAATTCCCGATGCCTACAACGCCTAATAGAGGTCTTAGGACCCTTGAACTGAACATTCCTTTGCAAAACGGGGCCACTACCTGGACCAAAACTAGCATTGATTGGAACAGAGTAAGAAAAGAGAAATCCAAGCTCTCGACAAACGATTTGCGCGTCCTTCATATCCCACCCATCCCCCCACAAACAGTTCTTCAGCTTTGACGATGATATATTTCCACTCGCTCTTCCGCTTTGTTGAGTTCCTCCAACTATTCTTAAGGTGAGTCCTCAGTATTGCTTTGCGTATCCTGTACTGCGCATATGGTGTGTCAACATTTATAAATTGGTCAAATCTGTAACATTGTAAATATGGCGTAAGTCGATCATACACGCTGAAACAGTTCTCAAAACACGTGTGAGAAGTTGTGAATGACCATAAGTTTTTGCGAATAAGCGCGCCCATTAACATGGCGAATGTTGTTGTTTCAAACTACGATAATAGAGATAGACAGGTTTGATTGTGTTTTACTCTTAAACGAGCACGGTGACTTATATTTTTTATTCCACAATTTAAGTGTACAAATTATCCCCTTTAAAACAAAAAAATTAAAAAAAAAATTATCGGAAGGAAAAAAAGGTATAGCTAAAAACGTACACAAAGCCCATTACCCAGGGATGCAAATTATGATCTTGAAAACAACGACAGAGAAACGTTTTGAGTCGACGTCGTTTTAAGTTGAGTGGTTTTTCCATAAACTATATAAGACAGTGTTCCATAAGCTCCAGACTGTCTACCTATCAGGTGTTTTTCAAATGTTACTTTAAAAACCGCAAAATGTACTCTCAACCGATGAAATAACGCGCGTGATTAGTATCAGTACAGGCATCAATGGGGGTAAGATTGGCCAATTATATCTCTTAAGCAAGCACGGTCACATATCTTTTTTATGTAATGCTTAGAAAACGAGCAGCAGTGTTTTTTGACCCGATAAAACACGTGCTGCTCGTTTTTTGAACGGCTTCAAAAACATTCCACAAAGAGCGTGTCCGTCTGGACTCAAAACAATGGTTCAAATTGTGAGAGATGAATATTAGCATACAAGAAAAACAAGCTATGCCTTATTAGAATTCTTTATATAAAGAATACTAACGAGGAGTGTTTTATCAGGATATAAAGCTCATACACGTGACGTTTTATCAATGTTTTGATAGGCTGTTAGGCTCATGAATTATTTAATGCATTTTTGAATGTAGTTTTCAAAACAGGAATTAGTAGGGAACATTCATGGAAGTTTCAAGAAAATCGTTCGACAACTTTTTTTTTTCTGATGAATCACCTCAACATTCTGTCCGAAAGTAAAAGTTTGCGTTGCGTGTTGTTGCGACTTGTTGGAAGTTATTGGATGAAGTTTAAAACTGCTCAAACTTCAGAGCCAACAAGTGCCAACATTTCTATTGTTTCGCGGTCATCGAAGCGTGGTCCAACAATGTTGCGTTCGTTTGCACAGCATATCCAACAATGTTGCGCCGGCGCACGCGGACTACATGCCACGTATCCACACAAATACATGCGAACAAGAAATCAACATGGCGTCGGAGATGGAAAACGTCCCAGAGTCCTTTGTATTCTCATCTAAAGACCCAACATGTTGTGACTTGTTGCGAGCGCTTGCACACATCTGCTAACATCGCGCAACAAGAGACAACATTGTTGGGCCCAACAATGTTGCGTGTTGTTGCGAGCGTTTGCACGGGCCTTTAGGCCACAATAGACTCAGTAGAGTACACCCAATGGTATAAAGCCAAAGACATCCCAGTTTTGTAAAAATGAAAATGAGCTGAGCAAGAAAAACCATTTTTTGATAAAGACCAGCTTGGTTCGTTTTCAGGTTGACTTTGTAAGCATATCTTAGAAAATGGGATGGGAATTGATCCATGTGGCCTGATAATTGCTTGAAATGTATTCATCAGTGAAATTGCGCCTTTGTTTTTACGACCGACTGGTTCACTTTCACTGTGGCTGACCAATTGAGTGTTATCCTTGAAATAACCACGCAGCCTGACGAAGAACTAATGGTAGATTCCAAATAATTTTCATGGGAATAGGGCCAAATTAAGGGATTATTTTCCTTAACGCGCCATAATATCACAATGTTGGGAATAGTTAGAAAACTCCAAGTTTGGTTTTTTTCAGAGGGCGGCAAAGGAACCGAAACTGTTTATCCAGGAATAGAGAATGACAACTGATTGTTTGTTATCCTTTCCTGATTGTCCCTTCACTATGGTGACTGGAAATAGTAAAAAATAATAAGAATTGATGTTGTGGTCTGATTTTAGTCAATAAAAACCATAAACATAATCGGTCAAAAATAGTGCCAATACCTGCTTTAATTGACCTCTAATATATAGATTTAGCCAAGCCTAAAAGCGGAGCTCCCGGCTTGTTTATTCTTACTGGCTGTAGCATTAGTGAAAGTAAAAGGCTTTGGAATTGTCCGCCGTTTGGTTTTCCCAGGTATTGCTTAATTATGTCATTTTCTTCGCTGCCTAACTACGGTTAATTTCACCTGAAAAACCGACTGATTGCACAAATAACGAAGGGATGAGTGCGATATCGGTTTTTCCAGCGGAATTTACTGTCGAATTCATCAGTTAGGCAATTAATTTTTCTTGAATCGCAAGAGTTTTAAAAGAAAACAAGCAAATCCTCAGCAAGCGAACGGAAAAGGAAAGAATCCATTTCAGAGTGGACTGTCAAAAGCCAGCGAATAGGAATCACCCTAAAATTAGAAATCACAGACGTACAAAAGCTCGTGATGTGACAGATCGTCTTTGTCGGTTCAAGGTCAAACAAGGAGTTTTATTGATGTACTTTATTTATTCCTCTTTATCTCTGAAAACGAGATCATTCAGCGGAAACACGTACCTTGTTTTTACAGGTGTCAATTGACCATAACATTGATGTCCAATATCGAAGATGTATGCTGTAAACTAGCTCGAGTGCTGCTAGAGTGTCAATTGGAGTATTGCCTCCTCGATGAGCTCTAAACTTGAGCCCGTGATATGGTTACGTGATACTGGTCACATTGGCATACATGGAGGGGCGGACGTACGTACGTACGTACGGACGTTTATGACGTCATGGCTATAAAACCAAATTTTCTCGCATCGATGGGTTACCATATTTTCTTATCTATGGTGCTCCTCGCGCGCGCGGAACTCCGCTATTATTATAAAATCAACAGAATATCGCATTTCTGGTTGGTCAATTACCAATGCATTATACGTTTCACATAATAAGCTCAATAATGCTGGCATTTTAATCGGTTCTCACCCATGATGTATTTATTAGACGACAGACCCATAGCTGACGTCATCATCAAATACTTTTAATACTTCATTATATAAAAGAAACAGATGTTAAGTTGCAGAGGGTCCGTTCAGGAATAGGTCACAGACGTCAAAATGAGGAAAGGATATTACTGGCAAACGAGGCGATCCACTCTTTGTTTTTACCACATTTTAACGTCATCTGCAAGCGGCATGTTCACCACCGTGTGCTGACATCAAACAAAAGACCTTAGCGTCAATAATTTCACGTTGTTGCTGTTGCTTTCGAATATCCGAACATTTACAAGGTTCTAACATTATACTTTCCTTCAACTGAACATTCTCTAACAAGATTTTCATGATATAAAAAAACAGAAGGGAAAGCAGTTAGATGCTAAGAACAGAAAAAAAACGATATTAGACAGTAAAAGAAATGAAGGAATGTAAGCATCTAGCGGAAACACCCAGAACAAGGCTAAAAGAGTTTTACAAGTTTCCAATGTGTGGTTAGTTCCTACACGGCGGTTCTTTGGTGCGCACACCGACTAAATAATGATTTATCCACCTTCTGAACAAGTGAGGCCTGATAAAAAAAGGTGCATTTGCTGGTTTTTTTACTTACTTGCTACTGAGCACAAAACTGACGCATCTTCACCGTGGCCACAGTTGTTGTTACCCCATCCCCTGTTCCCGCATTCTGTTAAAGAGTTCTCGGATCCGGTACAGTTTACATCATCTAGCCATATGGAACCGCTACCTCGCCCAAAACGAGCGCTATGTGGAGCAGAGATAGCAAAGAGGAATCCAAGTTCGCGACAAACAACATGAGCATCGTTTATATCCCAGTGATCATCACAAACTGTTCCCCAGGCTCCATTATGATATACTTCCACTCGTCCTTCACTTCGATTTCCTCCAACAAGTCTTAGCGCTTTATCTGTGAGTAAAACAGTAACAAACTGAAAGTGTAAATTTCATTTTATTAACAAGCAGTAGTGTATAACAAAACAAACAACAGGAAGTGCGTGTTAATAATTGACGAGCTTACTTGATGCTGTAGTTGTTACTGTCACTGAAAAGAAAAAAAAAAAACCAAACAAACAAGAGAATAAGTTTTAGGGCTTCTGTGGTTCAATTTCTCCGTAAGTAATTAAACTTAATACTTCAATATTTCAAGGTACGTTTTCCATTTTATTGCACTTCTTTACCAGACTAGTCTCAAAGTTTACATCTGCGAGTAAAACAGTAACTTGTAAACAGAATTTTACCGCTCGTGCCCAGGCCTTAGGCCGCATGAGCAAAGCTCACTTTCGTCGTATTTGCGGAGGCGGTGACTTTTTTGTTCTCGATACCAGAGTTCTTGTCTTTTGTGGGCACTTATAAGATCAATGATGAAATGATATATGAAATGGATCATATATGAACTGCGGATATGAAATCAAGCTATAATCCTCGCAGTTAAGAACGCAACTTTTGCAATAGGACATTTGCATGATGACGCCATTTGACTACAAGTACCAGAATCCTTCAGGTTTCGCTTGTCTCATGTTAATTAGAGCTATTGTTATTTTTACCCCACTGGGAATACAAAATTTAAATGTGAAAAGAAAAACAAACTGAATTGTGATAGTTGTAGTCAAATGACGCCGTCGTGAAAATTGCCTACTGCGTAGAGAAGCCTCAAAAATTCAGGACTTCAACGGGGTTTGAACCCGTGACTTCGCGATACCGGTGCGAAGCTCTAACCAACTGAGCTATGAAGCCACTGACGTTGGGAGCTGGTCATTTGTGGGTTTCCTCACGGGAACATTAGAACCAACAAATGACCAGCTCCCAACGTCAGTGGCTACATAGCTCAGGTTTGAAACACTGAATAACAAGATGTCAACAATTCTGGAAATAATCATTCATGATAAACTTAAATAATTACAGTACCCATTTCCCCAGTTCATATTTCATATCTCATTCGGTGATACAAAACTAGAAAAAAACAGTCAGAAAATTAACGCAAACGAGAAATGTGACAAATAATAAAAAAAGCGTCAAATGTCTAGGTGGCTCAATCTCTTCTTTACTGCAAATGGATTCTTTCTTATTGTTTGTTCTTTGGAACATGATATAAAGGCAGCGATGTCCTGTCAAAAACCTCCAAAACCCGAGCAGAAG
>NC_090871.1:12164739-12177195 GCF_036669935.1 Montipora foliosa
GAGACGTCCATGAAATAACCACGCAACAGGACAGAACTAATAGTAGATTCCGAATAATCATCATCGGAATAGGGCCAAATATGGGGATTATCTGATTGTACCCTTTCCTATAATGACTCAAATTAAAAAAAATGCAATTTGATGTTTTGGTTTGATCATTATCACAAAGATAATCGATCAAAAAAGAAAACATTAAAATAAGTCAATACCCACTTTAATTTATTTATATTCTGAATGGATGGTCAATAGACTTCTTTCATAATGGCGGCCAAATAAAATATTCTTCTGTTTTAATGCTAATAAGCCTTTCTAGCCTAGCTGCGACGAGCAAATTTCAAAAGAATATTTGTTTCAAAACGAGGGCAGATGTAAAGGAGGTCACCATTTGTGAAAGTGGTCTGTCACGAATGCATATTAATAGATTTCACATATTAAGCTCAATTCACCTTTATTACTCGGCGGCCATTTTGAAGTCCGTGGGGAATAAAAACTTTGCCTTTGCATTGTTTGCATTTTAATAATCTCCACCTGGATGGTACTCGTAGTCGTTCTCGACCTATAATCTAAAGCTCTCTAGTATTTAAGGACAGACGCATAGCTGACGTCATCATCATTAAAAAACAAACAAAAAAAAACTTTCAACTCTTTATTGACCGAATGCAAAAATGGCCGCCAACAAATTATTCTTTTGTCTTTGTGTTAATTAGCCCAACTAGCCTCGTTCACACACGTAAAATTGAAAAGAAATTGGGCTGTAAAACGAGGCTAGTGAGGCTAATTAAGACAAAGACAAAAGAATAATTTGTTGGTGGCCATTTTTGCATTCGGTCAATTATATTAAAAAAACAGATCTTATGTTCCCGCCTTGTGCGTCTGTTTAGTAATATGGAGCTTAAGCACGCGCGTTTTTGAGACGCGGACGGCAACCGGAAGTGAGCTGTTTTCGCTTTAAACTTGTCTTCACACCATCATATTTATATTGCGAAGAATCTTTTCTCCACGAGAGATGATTAGTATTAAAATGTGGGAGACACCACTTTACTGGAACGCGAAATGTTCT
Source organism: Montipora foliosa (assembly GCF_036669935.1). Classification (NCBI taxonomy): domain Eukaryota; kingdom Metazoa; phylum Cnidaria; class Anthozoa; order Scleractinia; family Acroporidae; genus Montipora; species Montipora foliosa. The sequence goes on from NC_090871.1 coordinate 12,165,800, forward strand.
TTTCCGGTTAAGCTCCCTAATAGGTCATAAAAGACGTCAAAATGTGGAAAGAACACCACTGTCACACGAGGACTGTTCTTTTGTTCTTACCACATTTTGAGGTCATCTGCAAGGGACATGTTCACCTCAGTGTGCTAACATCGTACAAAAACCCTTGGCTTCAATCATTTTACGTTTGTTGTTGTTGCTGCTGTTATTTTTTTACAAATACTGGTACAGTTTGCAAGGTTCTGCATTATGATTTTCCACAAACTAAAGTTTCAATTACAAGATTTACATTTATTTATATAAAAACAAGATGAAAAAAAGCACTTAGATACAAAGAACCGAAAAAAGCGATAATAGACATTAAGAGAAAAGAAGCGACGTATCCAGATCAAAGCTAAAAGAGCTTTCCAACTTTCCATAGAGTAGTTAGTTCCTACACAGCGCTTCATTGGTCCGCACACCAGCTGGATAATGATCTATATAACGGATAGCGGTATCCACCTTCTGAGCAAGTGGGGCCTGATAAAGAAAGGTTTCTTTGTTGGATTTTACTTACTTGCTTCTGAGCACACCACCGACGCATCTTCACCGTGGCCACAGTTGTGGTTACCCCACCCACTGTTCCCACAATCTGTTAAAGAGCGCTCGGATCCCGCACAGTCTACACTGTCTAGCCATATGGAACCGCTACCTTTCCCAAAATGGGCCTTGTGTGGAGCAGAGATAGCAGAGCCGAATCCAAGTTCGCGACAAACAACCTTAGCATCTATGATATCCCAGAAATCATCACAAACTGTTCCCCATGCTCCATTATAATATATTTCCACTCGTCCTTCGCCTCTTCGAGTTCCTTCAACCAGTCTCAGCGCTCCATTTGTGAATAAAACAAAAAGAAACCAAAAGTGTAAATTTCATTGTGTTAAGAAGCAGCGGGGTACAACAAGACAAACAACAGTGTGAGTTAATAATTTATCAGCTTACTTGATGCAGGTGTTGTTACTGTGGCTGAAAAATCAAAAGAACACTTGTTCGCAAGTAGTTTGGAAACTTAATACCTCATTACTATCTCAAGGTAAGTTTTACATTTTAAATGCACTTGTAGTCTCAAGTTCCCAACTGCGAGTAAAACAGTTGTAAATAATAGCTTATTTTCACTTTAATTAAAAGCAGAGACACAAATACTGAACAAATGGGGAATCGATTGTCTGGTGACCACAAGGATTGTTAAGTAATCCTAGATTCCTACAACTCGTAACAGAGGACTCAGACCCCTTGCAATGCACATTCCTTTGCCATACCTGAACCAAAACTGGCATTTATATATATTGGAGCAGGGTAAGTGAAGAGGAATCTAAGCTCCCGCGAGAAACGATTTGCGCGTCCTTCATATCCCACCCATCCCCAAAAACAGTTCTCCAGCTTCGACCATGATAAATTCCACCCGCCCTTCCTTTTTTCGAGTTCCTCCAACTAGCCTTAACATTCTATCTGCAAGTGAAATTTGAGTCGACAATAGAGCTAAACGCAGGCATAAAGCCAAACAGATCCCATTTTTTCATGTAAATGAGTTTAACAAGAAAAAACATTCCTGATACAAACCAACTTGCTTCGTTTTTATGTAGACTTTGTAGTCAAGAAATAGGGAAGTGATCCCCGTGGCCTGACAATTACTTGTAATTTGTTCACACATTGCTCCTTTGCTGCGAAGTTTCTCAGACAATGTGGTTCATTTTGACTCTAATTGATCAACAACGAGACGTCCTTGAAATAAGGACGGAGAACTAATGGTAGATTCCGAATATTTTTTATCAGAATAGGTCCAAATGTGGGGGGTTAGTTTTCTTAGCGCACCGTAATCTCCCTTGCACAATGTTGGGAATAGTGAAATAACTCTAAGTTTGGAATGGATATCTTTTTCAGAGGACGGCAAAGGAACCATATTTTTTTACCCGGAAATAGAAGACGAGAAGTAATTTTTTGGTATCCTTTCCCGGTTGTACCCTTTACTATAACGATGACTCAAAATGCTATAATAGTAATACAAATTGATGCTTTGGTTTGATTATTGTTAATCAAAACCGTAAATCAAAATCGATCAAAAACGTAAACATAAAAAAATGTCAATACCCGCTTTAAGTAATGTTTAAAAAACGAGTAGCAGTGTTTTATCTACGCCATGTGTTTTTAGACCCGATAAAACTCATGTTGCGAGTTGTTTGAACGGCCTCAAAAACAATCCTCAAAAAGGGTCTCCCTTTAGACTCAGGACAATTGTTCAAATTTTAGGAGGAGATTATTAGCATACAAGTAAAACAAGGTAGGCTCTTTCCGTGCCAAGTGGCCCAACACGCCGGAGCTTATCCCCGGTTTCCTGAAGCGACAAGGAGTATTTCTACTTCTCCCTGGATGGGATGCTAGTCCATCGCAGGGTTACCCCCAGCCTTGAATTCACCTGGGCGAAGAGAGGCACCGTGGGAGTAAAGTGTCTTGCGTGAGAACACACAACACAATGTCCCAAAAAATGTCCCCGGCCAGGACCCGAACCCGGACCACTCGATCCGGAGTCGAGCGCACTAACCATGAGGCCACGGCGCCTTCCACAAGTAAAACAAACCATGCCTAATTAGTGTTCTTTATAAAGAGAATAGTAAAGAGGAGTTATATATCAGGATGTGAAGCTCAAGCACGTGACTTTTTATCAGTGTTTTGATAGGCTATTAGGCTCATGACTTATTAATGAATGTTTTAATTGACCTTGTTATGGGTGCATTCATGTTAGCACGAGGAGTGAGCAGGCACCTTAAGGTTGAAATAGCCAATTTTTGGCTATGAGAACCCTACGGCACATGTTCTCCTACGTAGAGTTTCCCAGAGCCGTGGGTCGATCCGAGGCTCTGGTGACGAGAATGTTGGCAACCATGGACAGCTATTTCGGCTTTGTTGGGCCGCATTAGCATGGACTTGCTACTTAAAGGGGTGCCTAAAACACCCTCCTGGTATGTTGGATATGCCATGCTGATGAGGCACAACATGGCCGAATTGCCAATAGACCTTATTCACGATGTTGGATTTGCTATTATCATGTAAATTAGCTTCACACTTCTTAGAGGGCAAACAATACAAGTTCGAGAGGTTATAACGAATACCTTAGCCACATAGATGATTTGTTTCACGTTCATTGAATGTTTATCACTTAAGCAGTAAAATACAATCATTACACAAGTTACTTCGACGTTTTTTTTAGTGAAAAATGAGCAGATAACGAAGTAGAAAGTCAAAATGTCAAAGACAATCAAAAGATATAACAATTTTATAAAAGGTACTTAATTCTAAATACTAAAATGGACTTTTTGCAATGTTATTTCAATATTTCGTTGACCCGATTTTCCGCAATTTGCTTTTTGCTTAATGTTTGCCCCCCAGCATAACACATGGCTAATTTGCATGACAATATGAAAACCAACATGGCGGCTATCGTGAATAAGGCCTATTGACCGCGTGAAACGGTTGTGCGCATGCGTGATGTGTGTGCCACACCGGGGACTTAAACCGGGTTGTTGTTATGGTGTGTCACCTTGCTTTTTTTGCATTTTAATTGGCTTTCTCCTCTGACCTTTTAGAGGACAGACGCATAGCTGACGTCATCATTAAAAAAACAAACATATTTTATGTTGCCGTGCGTCTGTTCAGTAAAAGGACTTTAAAATCTACGACGTGACGGCAACGAAAACGTCACAAATGTTGCATATTTGCACGCTCTGCAAGTGCATTTTTCATTTTTGTACTTTTTTTTGAACGTGAACTTAAGGCAGCCAATTTGAATTTTCTGTCGTAGCTTCCACACCGCACCTCCTAATTCAGTTCCTGGAAAGTTGTGCTAGCTTTTAAAAGTTAGAAAAACCGGCGACGAACAGATTAATAAACCTGAACTTGCAATTTTAAATGACGATTTCGTTACCGTCGTGTCGAAGATCTTAAACTCCGTAGTATGGAACTTAAGCAACGGCGACGGCAACGAGAACGCCATCTCACAATATAAATTCGCGTTAATGTAATCACTTCGTGACTATTTCAACCTTTTTAACATTATAAGGGTGTAGTTCCTCTAGAATGACATTGGTCAGAACGGCGCTTAATTTAAGGCAGAAAATGAAAATCAATCTTCAAGTACTAACGTCCTTCATAAAACCTCACCTTGTTGTTTTGCAGACGACGGGAAAAAAATGGACAAAAGTGAAAATCGCACGTGCAGGGCATGAAAAGCTATTGTTTTTGCCCACTAAATATGCAAATTTGTAACGTTCTCGTTGCCGTCGCCGTTGTCATTGCTTAAGTTTCCTAATAGCGATATTTCTTGTTTACAAACATTGACGTCACTTTTCTTTTGATATTCCAATTTGGCAACCACGGAACAAAAGAAGTCATTGTTTTAACAGCCAATTTCAGCCAATTAGGTTCTGGTTAGCATATTAATGATGCGTGACGTCACCAGAAACAGCGTTACAGGTTACAGAAGACTTCAAAATGTGGAAAGAACTTCACTGACACACGATGCGATCCACTGTTTTATTTTCTTACTACATTTGACGTCATCTGCAAGCGATGCAATGATTTCACGTTGTTGTTGTTTTTACAAATACCGGTACATTTTACAAGGTCAGTTTTAACATGTTTAACATGATGCCTATAAATTCTGTTAGAAGATTCATATTACATAAAAAAACGGAAAGAAAAAAAAATCACTTATTGATGCAAAAACAGAATAAACGATAATAGACAGTAAAAGAAAGGAAAAGACATATCCAGATAAAAGCGAAAAGAACCACAGAGCAGTTCTTTAGAGCGTTCATCCGCTGGATAGGGAACTATCCAGTGGATAGCGGTATCTACCTTCTGAACCAGTGAGACGTGATAATGAAAGATTGCTTTGTTGGTTTTTACTTACTTGCTTCTGAGCACACGACTGACGCATCATTACCGGGGCCACAGTTGTGGATACCCCATCCCCTGTGAGTACAGCGTGTGAAGGAGCTCTCAGGTCCCTTACAATTTACATCGTCCAGCCATATGGAACCGCTACCTTGTCCAAAGCGAGCACCTTGTGGAGAGGAGATGGCAAACAAGAATCCAAGTTCGCGACAAACAACATAAGCATCTTTGATATCCCAGTCATCATCACAAACTGTTCCCCAGATTCCATTGTGATATATTTCCACTCGTCCTTCGCCTCTTCGAGTTTCTCTAACCAGTCTTAGCGCTCCATCTGTGAGTAAAACAGTAACACACCAAAAATGTAAATCATTGTGTTAAGAAGCAGCAGAGTACAACAAAACAAACAACACTGCAAATTAATAATTGATGAGCTTACTTGATCCTGTAGTTGTTACTGTCTCTGAAAAATCAAAAGAATACAATTTCTCCCTTAGTAGTTTGTTACGTAACACCTTAATATCTCAAGGTACGTTTTACATTTCAATGCATTTCCTTAACAGATTAGTCTCAAGTTTCCAACTTCGAATAAACTGACAGTTGAAAACAAGTCTAGAGGTTATTTTCACTCTAATTAGAAACGGTTGCACAAATGGGGATATCGCTTTTCTGGTGACCACAGGGGTGATTAAGCAATCACTGTGCCTACAACTCGTGACAGAAGACTCAGCATCAATCCTTGCGCTGTACTTTCCTTTGCCTCACAGGGTTACTGTGTTAATCAAAACTCGCATTAATTAGAGCAGAGTAAGTGAAGAGGAATCAATGATCCCGAGAAACGATGATACATTTCCACTCGCCCTTCTTCCCCATTGTTTAGTTCCTCCAATTCGTCTTAACATTCTATCTGCAAGTGAACGTTTGAGTCGACAGTAGGGCTAAACGCACGGATAAAGCCAAGCAGAACCCATTTCTTAAATACGGTTAGCAAGAAAAACTGTTTCTGATACAGACCAACTTGTCTCCTTTTGATATAGACTTAGTAAGCATTTCTAAGAGAAAGTGATCCCAGTGGTCTGATATATAGTCACTTCAAATTTATTCTTACGTTGCGCCCTTGCCGCGAAGATTATTTTTATCGGATGTTTCTAAGACTGCCTGGTCCACTTTCACTCTAACTGACCAATAACGTAACGTCCTTGAAATAACTAATTGTAGATTCCGAATAACTTTAGTCGAAAATAGGGCACAATGTTAGGAACAGATAGAAAACTCCAAGTACTAGTTTGGAAAGGGTATATATTTTTTAGATGGCGGCAACGACACCAAAACTGTTTACCCGAAAAATAGATGACAACTGATTGTTTGTTATCCTTGCCTGATTGTACCCTTTACTATGATGACCGGAAACCGAAACAATTTGGTTTGATTAATGTAAATCAAATCTATTAATGCATTCGTGATTGACCAATCAGAAATGCGATATTCTGTTGAGCGTGTAATAGGGTCCATTGAAGAAGGTAATAATAATAATAATAATAATAATAATAATAATAATAATAATAATAACAGGAAAAATACACAGAGCTACGTGCAGGCATCAAACAACTTTATAAGAGCACATGCGTTAAACAAATCAATATTGTTTTTAACTTTCTCGAAGGCTACCATGAGGAGCTAAGGAAAGGACTAAGCTCAATAACGAACACTGAAAAAGAGCTGTCCTTCCTTACTGAACGCTGTCAGAAATGGATTATTTTCCAGAACGCAAATAAAGTTAAGAAGTTCTATGAATATGTATAAACTGTTTGAATGTAAAGAAAATGATAAAGGGTAACGTAACTAGCCCAGACTCATGTCTGCAAGTTATGTAAATGATTCATGCAAACAAAAATGAAATCTTCCATCATCATAATAATAATAATAATAATAATAATAATAATAATAATAATAATAATTCCTGAAAACCATTGACCATGTCGTGGCAGGGCGCCCTGAGCTGGCCAAAACTGAATCCCTACACAGACATGACAAAGCCGCCACGTACCTACACTGGAACATTTGAAAAGAGCTAAATATAGACATAGAAGAGAAGTGGTATGAGCACGAACCCCATACAACAACAGAAAAAGACAACATCACAATCTTATGGGATAAATTGTGCCAATACAGACAGACCGTGAGATAAAGGAGGAGAAAAGCTGCCTACTCATTGATATGTCCATCCCCACTGAAAAAAACACCTCAGTTAAAGTTACTGAAAAGTTGTAAAAATATATAAACCTCGAAATAGTGGTTAACGAATCTGGGGGATGAATGTCACAACGATTCCAGTGGTGATTGGAGCACTGAGATTTATAAAAAACGGCTTGGAGAAATACATCAAACAAATCCCGGGTAATATCAAAATTACTGAACTACAGAAGATTACACTACTACTAGGATTACACTAAGAAAGCCACTCTCCATCAAGTAGACTTTTACCTCATTTTAGCCCCAGGCCCAAGGAATAGGCTCGGCTATTATGTTGTAATATGACATAAAGTTAAATGAGATATATGAGCATAATAATAATAATAATAATAATAATAATAATAATAATAATAATAATTATAATGATAATAATAATGATAATAATAGTAATCATCATCATCATCATCATAACAAAATCCTCAAAGACATCGATGGGAAAACCACTCAAATAAATTCACGAAGCCCACACGCCATAAAAGACCTTCTACGACAAGCACTGCAAAAGAAATACATAGAGAATGTGAAAGAGCAAGCATTGCTAGATGCACTAACCACCAAACAACTCGAAGACCCCGACATGGCACCGAACGCAAACCAAGTTTTCAGAAAATGAAAAAACATTCCGGACATCGTGTATAGTGACAACAAAGGCATCAGACAGCAACTCTCACCAACAAGAACTTATCAACAGACAAAACTTCAAACACAAGTCCCAAATACGAAATGCAGAATGTGCGACTCTCAGACAGAAGCAACATCCCATACATTAACTGGATGCAGCAAGATTGCCCAAAGCCTTTACAAAGCTAGACACGATGGAATGCTGCGGCCAATCTACCACCACCAACTACAGAAATACAACTTCCAAGAGAATAACAACGAAAAACCTTGGTATATGCGATCAATACCAACAGCTGTCGTGGAAAACGCAAACGCAAAGATTCTAATTGGACAATCCCTTTCAACTGGAGAGTGTCCCAGAAAATGGTACCAACAAGATCGGTTTAGCCGTATTGGACAAACAAGGCAACTAGTGGCTGATAATCGAAGGCACTGCATGCCAGATAGGAAGAATCAAGGAAAAAACATCAATGAAGCAAGAAAAGTACATTGATCTAAGGAAAGGAATAAAGAACTTATACAAGGATCACACAGTAACTCAAATCAACGAAGTATTCGACTTGAAAATGGAAAAGGAACTTAACAACATCACAGGAACAGGCAAAGAAACTGAATATGTTATTATTAAATGCCAAAAGTGGCTCCTTTCACAAAACAATGAGATAGTTAAAAATTTCTACGGGTATATATAACTATTATAACAGTGTTACATGTAACGCAGAAACAACAAGGCATAGGTGTCACCTGCATTGTTGTAAAAGAAGATACATTGAACGGCGAAATAATAATAATAATAATAATAATAACAATAATAATCACGATGATAATGATGATGATGATGATGATAACTTTATTTGACTGTCAATGGATTTAGCACAAGAGCACTAGTTGAAGTCACCAATGAAATTAACTCGCATCAAATCAAAGATCGATATCAGGTATTGATGTTGTCGGTCAAATCCGTCCTCAGACTGAATCCGTTTTTACCTAGGTTTAATTCGTGATCCACATTTTTTTTACTTAGGTTGAATATGCACTCTACCTTGCTTAAAACAGCAATTTCACCCCCTTTCCACCCCCTTCCCCCCAAAAATGATTGAAAACACCTTTACCTTCCCTCAAGCTCTGTCTTAAGCATCTCAGCTCATCTTCTTAATGTTTCATATCATCTTATCGGTTTCTGTATTCATACACTTCCATTTAGGATCAACATTGCGACAGAGTTGGGGAACAAAGAACTGTACTGACCTTCCAGATCTACAGTCCTTTGTCTTCACCACTACACTACGACGACGAATATGTTCAACCAAACACAGTTCTTGTCATTATGCACTTTTCTATGTATAAAAACCAAAACTAATTCTAACCTGACCATAATTTTCTCTACGCTTAATTTAGGCTCCAAAAAAGTTTCTTCAATCCATGTGAGTGCGTATTCAACCTAGGTAAAATGAGATCTGATCATCAATTTAACCTAGGTTAAAACGGATTCAATCTGAGAACGGATTTTACCCACAACACTGACACTTTTTGATATTTACGTTTTTTATCCATTATGTTTGTGGTTTTTATATGGAAACTCAATTATGCAGGCATTTTTAGTGGTCCTCACTTATGATCTATCGGAGGACAGAGGCGACGCATAGATGACGTCAAATATGTAAAAAAAAAAACAAAACGGATTCAAACGGTTAAAACGGATTCAATCTGAGAACTGATTTTACCTACAACACTGACACTTTTTGATATTTACGTTTTTTATCCATTATGTTTGTGGTTTTTATATGGAAACTCAATTATGCAGGCATTTTTAGTGGTCCTCACCTATGATCTATCGGAGGACAAAGGCGACGCATAGATGACGTCAAATATGTAAAAAAAAAAAAAACAATCAAAGGTGATGGGGTTCTATTTGTGGTGGCTTATTTGTTCTCTGAAAGAGGAGTGAATTGGGCGTCAACACTGGAAGGTCGACGTCTTCTTCAACACAGCTAAGTGGTCGATTGATCAAGGCTATCTCAACATGTAGCATGACTTCACATAACTCCTTAAAGCCCATCATTCCATTTCCGATAGCTTTGTAAAGCGACGTTTTGACCATCCCGATGAGGTTCTCGAAATTCAGTGATCTCCCTACCACGTCTCTCGGCTAAGATTAAACTGCCACTTGATCTTTTCTTGTGCAAGGTAGTCTTGGACGTTCTCATCAGGCATGACTTTCCGGAGCCATCTTCCAGTACTCAGAAATGTCTTTCGTTGTCGGAGTAGATCTTTCTGGGACGCCCTCGGCGTGCTATGAACTTCTCCAAGCTTCTCGTTTCCAGGCTCTATGTAACATCCAAGTAGAGCAGTTGCTCTCGTGAGGTTACGTTAGTACAGAGTGATGCATGCCTTTCCTTCCATCCTCGAACGCGGACCCGATACTTGATTGGTCCTGCGAAATCTACCCCTATAACTACGAATGGTGTGTTCCCATCTGAACCGGCTGATGGCAATTGGCCTGGTGGTGGGTTGCTCTGAGCAATTGCTTGGAAGCACTTGCAACCTGCACTTGATTTAATCACTCGTTTGGTAAACCTCCTCAGATGTGGAACCCATTGACGTTCTCGTACCTTTGCCATGGTTAATCCCACACCTCCTTGCAAAGTGTCCAAAAGTGAATGTTGCGTTAGCTTGCGAGTTTAGATTGTTGATCCGTGTAGATAGATAGAATAAATACCCAGTTGCCTCCCTCGGCATACACCTTATTCCAAAATGGCTTATTATTGCGGGAAGTAAAATCCGAAATTGAGCACTAGTTTTTATGTTGGTGACGCGGAGCAGTGAGGAGAGTTTCTTAAACCAAGCCAAACCTTGTACCAGGCTTCGTATTCCAAAGGAAAGCACCAAACAAGCAAAAGGGGATAGTACATACGTGTTGTAGTAAAGGAGATAAATCTTTAAATTTGCTTAGCATTTTAGAGGACTAAACTAGAGGGGACTGGAACTTGTGGGCTATAGACCGAGATATCTCACCGGGCTCAACAGACTGCGTATTAGGGAAATAGTCAAAACAATTGTACACTGACAGGACCCACCATACATCGAAAAAGATGGTGGTATCTTCTTGTAACCCATCCCTCCCACCTTAAAAGATGGTCTCTTGGTTGTATAACCCCCTCTCTATCACGAGTAAGCACTGACGAAAAGATTCAAACCTCGCTATGCTGACTTCCTAACAATGCAAGCTTCATGCAGACAGATTATTAATGCCTCATTTCCGGTATTCAGGTCAATAATTTTTGTTCATGAGGTTCATCAGGTGGATGGTTTCTTGTATACCACCCCTCCCCTTAAACAAGGAGGGTTCTCTTCGAGTACACTTGTTTTGACCACTTCCTTTAAAGATAGCGATAAGCAACAATAACCACCAATACTGCCCTGCACACAGGTTGACATTGAGGTCTTGGAAACTGTGGAAAGAATCTGTTCTGGTTCGTGGTTGTTGAATGATGTATAACTGAGGTCGCTTCAACAAGATCCTAGTAACAAGATACTTTAGTGCGCTTGAGGATTTGCGGAAGTCGAATGACCCAAGGAAAAGAAAGTAAACGGATGTCCAAAAA
>NC_090871.1:12177295-12212295 GCF_036669935.1 Montipora foliosa
AACTAACTTTTTCTTACGAGAAGAACAGAGACGTACCTGTGTGGGCATGCGTCGCCTATTCCGTGCGTAAATACACAAGCAAACGTCTATCCATCCAAAGGCTAGCGCCCTATAGCTAGTGATTGGTACGCCCAAGTTGTCATACTTTTGGGGTGCTCAGGTATTTAACGCCCACCACTTTGCCTTAGTCTCATGTTTGTGAAGACATAGGTTTCGTCTTTTTGTAACTCCCGGGGTATTGAGCGCATAGCGCCTTGATTTTATGTGGACATGGTGGGGCTCCAGATTGATGATACCTTCATGCTTCTTCACTGGTTTCAGTCATGTTATAAATACTTGCTTTAATTGCCGAGATTTGAAGCATAGCCTTTTACAGTGAACTGCTAATTTGACCACATTACATATCACAAAGAACTGATGCACGTTGCGAGTCGATGTAAGTGTATCTGCTATCTCGTGGGTTCCGATAAGGGATCTGCAGACCAGTTGTTACGATCAACCTTATTGTGTGTGAAACAATACTAATATTATCTGTTGTACCATAATACTTGTTGCCGGCGTACGATAGGCCAGTGAGCTTTAACTGCCGGACCTTTTCTTTTTTTCTAAGGTGTGTCAGTTTGTCAATATGACCCTTGCACTCAGCACAAAAACATACAGCTCTATTGGATTCCATTGTGAAACTGGCATAAGTTGCAGGTGAAGTACTTTTAATTTTAACGTGGCATGTGCTACTCGGTGACTGACATTTGCAGACTGCAGACTAACCTAAATCACAATTATGCATAAGCTAACCGCTTTTAAATCTAAGCGTTCTCTAGACTTAAATAATGTTTCTCAGCACTCGATTTGAAATGGTGTGACCTTAGTCAGCAGTCTTCAGTCTGCAAAATGTCAGACACAAACATTATTATAAGTTTAAGCACCCATTTAATAGCGCGTGATAAGCATTCATTAAGGTCTAAGAACCCGATTTCAAAACGGTTAGCTTTCAATGATTGCCGATTGCGGCGTTAGTCTGCAAATGTCAGGATAGATGCTGTACTTTGAATGCTCAGCCACCATGCAATACTCATTTCGATCTGTTGACATCTTTCAGAACCTACAGCTAAAAGAAAAAAAAGATCATACTGCTAGAAAATTACTGACTTAACCCTTTCACTCCTGTGGGCTTCCCCATTGACGAGTAAAATTATCTGGCATTAGACAGAGTAAAATCTATAAGTCTCATTGGCACCTTACTAGGAGGTGAAAGGGTTAAATTTAAATTAATTAATATTAAAGTGCATAATGACACAAAAATTTTTAGTCGCCTGTTCGACGAACTTTCAAAATGGTGAAGAACAGCCGTTGATTTTATTGTCGTGATAGGTATACTTACTCTTGCAGTAGCCGAGCTATTCAAGATTTTGACTTATCCAAATTAAATGAATCCTTGTGACGTCACATAGATGGACACAAAATTAGCGTAAAATCACGAAACATGGCATATCTTGACAAATACTAAGTCTGCAGGGTTGAAATTTTACCGGGTTGATGTGCCCACTACCAAACTACACATTGTAATTTCTGACTCATGACGTCACCATCAGCCCAACATACTCGTTACCAGACCTCTACCCTTTCGGTATCGAAAATGCCTTCTTTGTTGCTTTCGAGATCTAAAAGATATTCCTTTGTGCTTGTGCTGTGTTATATACATATTCGCGTCACATGCCCCGACTGATGATGGAACATCAAGAGCTAAATAACCTCTGATTGCGGCCGAAGGGAAACTACTGATTGTCTTACCTTATGGATGGAGAGGACGGCTCTAAAGCCCATTGCATTGCTATGGAAATGTCACAGGGTAGCGCCATATCATGGAACTTTGTAATGAGTTATAAGAACTGCCAAAAAGGTTTCAGTTCTATGCAGAAAAAGTACTTTAGAGATATTACATAATCTTTGTGTCCACATATATGAAGCCACCAAGTCGTCTAATTTGCCATAAATCAAAATCTTTGAATAATTCGGACAAACAAGCAGAGCTATCACAATGAAATAAAACGCTCATTCTTCATCTATATTTAAAAGCGTCTTTCGCGAACAAGCAAATATAAAATTTTGATGTTCATATGCACTGTTAAGATCCTAAACAAAGTGAGAAAAACAGGAGTAAATGCCAGTAGATCAACAGTACATGTACATGTACATGTACGATGCTTTATGCTCAATGTACAGTCAGCCTAGTTTATGTCAAGTTTTGGCCAGCCAATAATATTATTATGAATGAAATAGAGATTTTGATTCTAACAAATGCATATCAATTATTTGATCACGCAGATTTGCCTAACTGAAGATGGTTGATACGCGGGAACCAGATCTAATTCACATCCCAGCAGGGACAAGATGAATGAAACACATTATACCTGCAGCGTATCTAGTCTGTTTTTGCAATGTTCAAGCAACCAAGTAAATTAATTTTTGGGGGTATTACGCAGTGGAAGGGCGACCTAATCACAAAGTGATAGCTAAAAAGTTGTACCTTGTCTCATTTTGGTTGGTGATACCCTTATTTGCTCGCATTACTTTTGACCACAGTTAAGCCCCAGTGTTGTTAAAAAACCCCAAAGCACCAAAATAAAAAAATAAAAAAAAAAAAAACAGGCTAAAAAAAATAAAGAAAATCAACGCCGGATAACTTTATCTGGTGGATAAGTCATTATCCGTCAGTTTCAATATCTGCAAAGATGATAGTATTTGCCCTCATCATGTACATGTACATGTTGCTGTGAATATCCACATTCCAAGCACATCTAGGCAAAAAGTGTGAAGGAAATTTTGGCCAGTGGTTTAACGTGAAGTATATTTTATTATACTGTGGATAGTGACTTATCCCCTGGATAAACTTATCCAGTCTTTGAATAACTGTGGCCTGATGTTCGCCAAAAATCTGATGAAATTAAACGCAGTACAAAGAACCTCTGCAGAGAAGAGAGGGTGTTCAGATTGTCTTCCAGATTGTGCAAAAAAATTGAGATCACTCTCCCAGTCATTGAAACTTACCAATCAAAATAATAAGATATTTTTGGCAGTGATTTCCATTCACTGTTTCTGAAACGCCTTCAACCTTCACTTCACCTCATTCTAGGATTTTTATTAACATTAAAGAAAAGATTTTTCAAGTGTTAGATGAAACACTCTTTCGAGTGTTTGATATTGCTTCTCAAAGGAATCAGTATTTTAAGAGATATTTGGGATCAAAGTTGGCAAACTTTTATACTAATTAAGACCACATATCCAAACTTTCTTCACGTGTGAGGTTTCTTTGTTTTTGGCTAATGAATTATTAATGAGCTTGAGAAGTACATGTAGTTCTTAATAAGTTTGAAAACTTTCTCCAGGCACACAGAAGTTGTAAGTTAATGTAACAGTAAAAAGTAAACAGTTTTTTGTTTTAGTTCAGCTGTGCTTGTGCTTGCAGGGATTGAAGTTGGTACGATATATGACAGACAGATTGTGTTCAGATAATGTTTGTTGTGCTTGATGTACATTGTAGATTCCCTTGGACCCATTCAAGGAATAAACCCTACATTAATTGTCAGGGTGTAACTTTGGTGACCATAAGCTTCTTACGAATCACACCGTAATGCTCTGAATGACACAATGACCAGTACTAAAAAAAAGAAAAGGGGGAATCAACCTCATTTCTCATTATTTTCATTTCTTTACAGATGATTCTTTCCCTGGTGGGAAGGTAACAGTGGAGGGGAAAATGGCATTTAAGTCCAGTCAGTATACATTCATGATCTATCACAATCCTTGACTACAGCCATAACATTTTTAACTGCACGTCACAGTGATGTGGATAGCTTTCCTGTAATAAACATTCACCCAAGAGGTTTTGACATAATCATTAACGTTATTGTGAATTCAACATTCTGATGACAGGATGTTGCAGTTGGTCAAGCAAAAAGTCATTATATTTTATGTTGCTATGGATTGTACTACATTACAAAATATTTTGTTTTACGGAATTTGAAAGAGTTTGAAGACTAACTTTCTCTGGAAAAATATTGGTTGTTGTTATCAGCCTTCTCAAAATCGGCCAGTCGACGGCTCAATGAGCCACCTCCTCAGAAAGCTTGACCGTCTCCTTCTAGTCAGAAAATGTCAGAGACAGTACATTTTTAGCTCGAACGTGAAGTCACTGGAGATAGTCTAAAAGCTTGAAAAAAGTTTGTTTGACGTACAAATTCGTGTCCACAATATTTTTTTGCCTCGCGCACATGAAATGTTGATTGAATTAGCATTCCAGTATTTCTTATCAGACTCCAAGCAAGTGTCAAATCCATATGTGAACGTTCGTCACTTTAAATCCACCAGATTGCACTAAATTGCATCTGTGAATGTCTAAATTTGAAAAAATCCGTAGGGGAGCATGCCCCGAGACCCTCCTAGAAGCTTGCATCCTTTGGGCACTCGCTTGGGTGCCTTTAGCACCAAACCGTCTCCACCTTCCTTATGACCTGCTCCCGAAAAATATTTTGAGAAGGCTGTGTTATCTTGAATTTTAAGCTGTCGTTTTGAAAGACAGCAAATAAGATAGATAATTGTTATTATGTGTATCCCCATGTACATGTGAAATTTATTAATACTGTTTTTTCATCAGTGTTGTAGTTGCCCTGAATATTTGTGCACGTTCAACAGTGAAATCCACTGCCAAGGACATTGTTGATTTCTTACCACTTCAATAGGCCATTTTCAAAATATAAATATTCAGCCTGATAGCGAGGCAGAGAGGACAAAAACAATAGAAACAAGTTGCAATGAGTGCGAAAGACATTAACATATCAGGCCACTTTCCTTTGTCTTTGTCCTCTGAACCTCTCTTTTAAGCTGAATTTTAATATATTGAAAGTGGCCTATTATTACATTCAATTGGGAGAGTATGGGAAGTTGTTTCCGCTTCCCACCTCCCCTTGGTGCCAGCTTTTATGCATGTACATGTACTTTGGTATTCTATGGCACCTGCAATTTTGATCGTGTTAGTTGCTCTTTAGAGGGCAGGCTATAATTACATGTATTGTTTAAAAATGTAGCAGTATTTACACTTAATGTTATCTTTTTTGAACTGATACTATTCGTTGATATTTCATTCATATTCATTTAATTCTTCATTCAAACTGAATCTGATCTTGGGAAACTAATTCATGCAGTAGGCTTTTTCTGAGTTAAAGCCTCTTTTTCAAAGTGAATCCAAGTGCGTAGCATTTACAAAGGTAACATTATTCGAATTTACTCTGAGCAAAACTCGAGCAAATCCTTCTTTTACTGCCAAGAGTCTCAAAGTCATGTTTACTGCTTGCATTTAAAAAGTCGGCCTACTTTCTTGCTTGGAACATATTTGGTTTGTAGCACTATTTTTCAGGGCATGTGCGATATTTTTTCATTGTTGCTATTGGCTGTAATTGATTACAGTTTGGTAGTTAAATTGAAAACTTTTTTTATAGGTGAAGTAATGTGATTTATGGATTTATTTGCTGATATTGGAGCTGAAAGAGTGTCTTCTTTAGTTTTAAGTTTTCTTTCTTAAATGAGGCTTAAGTTAAGTCTGTGGTTCAAGTGCCTTCTGGTTTTTGTCCAAACAAATCGTAAGCAAATTTGTTTATAATGCTCTGGATTAAGTAGTATCTGTTTGGTCTTAAAGGCGTTCAGTTTTTGCAGCATGTAATCTTGTCATTTAACTGGTGTCAGTTTAAACAAATCGAAATATAGACCAAAAAAGGGTGAAGATAAAATTATTGACAGTTTTGATTTCCGGTCTTTGTGGTATTAAAACAGAGTATGTATAAAAACATTGTTATATTGTTATTTTAAGTGTATTTAATACCTAGTTTTGTTATTCCTCTATTGTATCATACCATTTCCTTCTAACCCGAACATTGAAAAGGAAATCGACAAGAACAAACGCTTTCTGTATTCTCTTGTTGATAAGGGAGAGTGCGTACTTAGATTCGCTTTGAAACAGAGGCTTAAGTAAACTTTAACTCGAAAGTGTGCTCTTATTGATTCAATTATTTACCATTTATTCATTATTCATAATTATTGGTAAATCGTAAGTGCTGAAGTTGCGAAAAATGCCGTTAGGAATGTACATTAAATTCGAAATAAACAACGTGCCTAAGATGATGTCTTGTGTTGTCCTTAGGGTCAAGACGGCAAAGTTTTGGTGACTTCAATGGTTTTCCACATTCGGTTACAGCATGGACCTTTCCCACTTATATACGTTATACGTTTACAACCCGCCTATTAATTTTTGCGCGATTTTATTTGCTACTGTACGTCACGTGGTGTGAACATCACGCAATAACCCTTGTCGGCAATAATTTTGCCGTTGAAAGAACAAAGCCGGCGAAAAAATTGGCGTGCAATGCGTACGTTTAGCGGAGCTCCGCGTGCTGAATGTGGGCGTGCGGATCACCATGGGTAAGAAAATATGGAGCAAACGAATCGTCTACCTTCATGATGTCCTCGAAAACCCCAGCCGTGTCATCACTCGAGTGATTTACAGGATTGATCCCCGAATGATGTATTAAATGCTCCTTTGAAGCGTTCAAAGGTGGTGAGAGCCTGTCCGAAGTCGTTCGTCGTTTTGCCACGTGAGAGACCTCTCACTGACGTTCAAGATGGTATCATATTTATCCTGGGATTCCTTTGCATTCTGGAGTTCCTGGGGTGGTGACCAAAGGCCATACACTCTATAGCCAAACTGGTTTTTTGTGGAGGGTTCCCCGCACCTGGATGAGCCACCCCCTGATTTTAGGCCAGGACGATGCACAATTACGAGCGCTATTCTGGGAAGCCATTGGCTTCATCTCTTCAGGGGAACGCCCCGCACTCTATTCTGTAACTTGTTTTTCTGCCACTGCTCCCCATGGATTAGAATGTTCCTCCTGCAGCAAACCCTGGAAGATGCGCGTAGTAGATAAATGGTTTTAGAAATTCGGTTTGTTATTGGGTGTTTTTACAGTTCTTTTGCTTATTTTATGATTTTCGCTTTTATGATTTTTGTGTTTTCGCCAATTTTTTGATACTGTGGATTTTCTGAGAGTTGTTTGTTTTATACAATTTTTTTTTTCGGTATTATGAATAGTGTGAAAAAAAGCGGGGATAAAGAACACAGGCAAGCGAAGCGTAGCAATGGGTATGCACCCTGCGAGAAGAGCCTCTCAAAAACTCACGTGAGGGTGAGAAAGAGAGGCTGCAGAAAACGTGTATAGTCTTTTAGGTCGCAGCAGTCCAACTTTCTGAGCTATTCACTCTGGTGAAACCGGTTTAGGCAACGCGCGGATCATATTTTTGACAGGGTCAAGGTCAAAATCGAGCCTTCAGTATGAAAATGAACATGGCGTCTTGAAGTGCGATGGAGACTTGGCCTGGGTTTGAAACTGTCTCCAAGCAACATACTTAATAAAGACTTAACATGATTTCTGCAGAATTCTTTCTTTCTCATCGAGCTAAGAAAGGCTCAGCTAGCAGGGTGTGGGTACGAAACAATAACGCGCAAAAAATTAAAATAAAAGGGTTTTAAAAAAGATAAAGAAAATGTCACAAAATAATTTTAAAATGAACTATTAAAAATTTAGAGAACGAAGACTTTGAAAAGAACAAAGACAAATAGAAGAACTTGAACATTAAAAAAATGATCAGATAAGTAATATTTTAGAAAAAATGAGAGAAAACCCAAATTTCATAAAAAAAAGTAGTACGGAAATTGAAGAATTCTGTAAAATTGCTGGTATTGTACCACCAAAGTCGGAGAAGATGGAAAAGAAATAAAAAGTATCAGAAAAATCTGCATTAAAAGGTTGTCTAAAAGAGTTAAATTTGAATTGAAAAATGTTGACGTAAGTACAAAAGGAGTTAAAGTGGAAAATTAAAAATCAAATCAGTTTTATTGAATTAGAACCAGTTGAGAAAAAAAGGGAAGAGGTGGACTGCAGATCATGAAAACAGGAGCCAGCGCCAGTGGCTAGCAGGCAAGAGTGGAAATAGCCTGTGGAGCACAAAAATATTAAAGTTGTAGTTAGTGTGGAAATGGTATTTAATTTTTTTTTTAAACAAAGACACTTAGAAAAACAATATTTTATACATTTTGAAATTCAAAAGCTAATTATAACGAAATAAATGAAGGTGATCTTTTATTAAAACATAATACAAAAAAGTAACAGAAAAAGAAATTAATACAGAATTAGGACTGAGTAATCTCAAGTTTGAAAAAAATCCTTAGTTTTAAAATACATACGCATGAAATAAATCCTTTACCAAAATTTATTGCAGTAAAAAAGGAAGGGTGCCAATTCACTGAGTTAGGAATTCGAGTTGGGTTTTCCAGTTGGATTTTTGAGTTTAGCCTAAATATTGTTTTAGGTCTAATTAGGCCTAAGGTTAGCTCTTCTAAAAGGTTTTTTTTTTTTTCAACAGTTACATTATAACCTTAGTCTGCATTTTACCCCTAGTCTGCAGTCTCCATTAATTTACAGTGACCAACTCGAAAATCCAACTCGAAATTCAACCCGAAAATCCAATTCGAAAATCCAACTCGAGATCCAACTCGAAATCCTAAGTCGAAAATTAGTCTGTTTGCAAAAAAGGCAGTTATTAACATGGAAATCATTTGTTGTTTTAAATGGGCTATTTTTCGTCGTTTTTACCCGAAGGAAAATGGTGAAGAAAGAATAACAGATTTAGACTTTTCAGCGTAGTAAGCTTTCCACTTGCTATTAAGGACATCCCAAAATTAGAAAAACCATGAAATTTTACCACCAATTAATTAATGTATTTGGATTAAATGAACATTGGAAGGGTACATGTTTTCCATTATATAACTCAATCAAAGAATTTGCTGAAAATAACTCAATTGATTTATTATTTTTAACTGATTCTGAAGGAAAATGAGAAAATTTGCATTACTCATTCATTAAAAACGTTCCTAGACTGTTTGATTGCCAGATGAATTTTTTTAAAGAGATATTTTTAAAAAACACTTTGAATATTGTAAAGGAAATGGTCTTGCTGTTGTCAAACTAAATATTAAAAAAAAATTAATTTCCAAAATTATCAAAAAGAAGTCAAAAGTAATAAAAGTACCTTTAGTAATTTATGCAGATTCTGAATGTTTTACAGTGTTCCTTAACATTGTGAAGGAAACCCAAAAAAAAGCCATTCATTTGCTTATCAATCCGGATTTTGTTTTTATGCTGTTGGTCCTTCTGGTATTAATTTTAAATTGATTCTTTATTCTGCAATGAGTAAAGATGACAATGTTGCTGATATCTTTGTTAAGTTGAAGAAAAGAAATACTTTTAAAAAAACAATGAAATTTACCAAGCAAGAAAGATGAAAAACTATTTGATGCTAGTTATGATTGCCATATTTGTGAAAAAAAGCTTTGGCGTCAACTCCAAAGAGTAAAAGGTAAGAGATCATTGTCATTTTACAGGGGCTCTTAGAGGGGCAGCACATAATTCATGCAATGTAAATAATAAAAACCAAAAATGACACCAGTTTTATCTCACAATCTTTCAAATTTATGGAGTCTGGTGATGCATCCTTTATTTCCTCAGGTCTCCTAGATCTCGTTTTAATTAATAATGATTATATATCTTAATACAACTCAGTGAAGGTTAAAAAGGTTTCAGTCAACCTTAAAATAATCTCAATAGACCCTTTGCATAAATGGCGCCCAAATTTGAATTACAATACTTGATACATCCTTAGGCTGACATTCATGAGAAAAATCCTTTTTTCTTGAAACATAAACACGAGGCTAAGGATGTACAAAGTATTGTTACTCAAATTTGGGCGCCATTTATGCAATTGGTCTATGTCTTCGTGAATCTCAGTATATCTTGGGAAATGTCTCTGTAAATATCACTATAACGTTGTAAGGCCCAGTTTATCTTTGTAAATATTGGCATATCTCATGACCTTTTTATACATCTTGGTAAAACCGTCAATATCAGTGTAAGCCTGTAAATCTCCTTTATTTGTTAGAGAATCACATTATATTTTGATATCCATAGGTGAATCTCAGTATATCATGGCAAATTTAAAAAACTGAATCATTTTCGCTATATGTGTGTAAATATCATGTATATCTTAATAAATCCCAGTATATCTTGCTTTATTGTGTATAGCTCTGTATTTAGGAAACAGTACCTTGGAATATCATAATAACCTTACTACATCTTGAGCTCGTAAATCCAATCATGATCTTAAATCCCGTATGTCTCGGTAGATCTTAGTAAATCTCAGGATCTATTTGTTAGGAAATCCCAGTCAAATCTCAGTAAGTCATTTGGAAAATCCGCCAAAAACTCTTGGTAAATTGACTACATCTTGCAAAATCTTAAAGGTTTCTCCTCTTTAATTCTTTCAAGGTTTTTTAGGCAAAATCCTAATCTTACTGTCATTATCCAGGTAAATTTCAGAACAACCTTGTAAATCTCAATTACAACAAGTTCTCAATGTTTTAACAAACTGATTGAGTATACTAACTGGTGCTGTCTGTCTGTTGATATCATACAATAACTAGCTACAATATCTGGAAAATAGGCTAGGTAGGGGAAGGCAATTTGATTTGAGAAAGAAGGGTACGGCGTGTTCCTTAGACTTACAGAAGTAAATAAGACGTAAGGCCCGTTTTTGTAGAGTTACGATCTTTCTTTGAAATTTCAAGGCACAATTACCCCAAGCACAAATACCATAAGTTAAGTAAGGGACAATTAATGAGTTGTACACTGAAAGTAAAACACGACGTGGGACATAATGTCGAATCTTGGCTATAATTCCTATCGACTTGCTGATTTTGTGGCAGATAGATTCTATGTGATATTTCCATGAAAGATTTGAATCAATCAGCAAGCCAAGGTATTTGAAATAATCTTTCATTTCAAGGTTTGCGAGGTGTTAGTCACGGAGTCGAGAATTCCAATCCTAGGTATGAAGGGCATATTCTTTTGCCGGGGACGAAAGATGACAAAGTTTGATTTTTTTATGTTCAAAGACAGTTTGTTGGCCTTAAGCCATTCGTTGAAGTTGCCAAGCTCGCGATTAACAAGAGACTCGAGGTCAGTGAGATCATTTGACGCAGAAATCTTAGTACGTATTGCCAAATCGTAATATGTTGTCAAATAAATACTGTCAATGAACGAAATGGTGTATGAAATGAATCGTATACTGAACTGCAGATATGAAATCAAGTAAAGTTATGATCCTCGAATTTATGGACGTAACCCAGGGCGGTGGAGGGGCCTTTTTTTTCAAGTCTTGCAGGAGACCAAGCGGGTCTTTGTCTTGAAACGTCCCCCCACCGGAAAGCAGGGGCCCCCGACCCCGCTACAAAGATGCGCAATGACCAGGCGCATCAGGCCGTGCCATGGGTTTCGCTCCAGCGTCCCCATGGAGCGCTCTGCACATGGGAGAGGTGACAGACACTTTTTGAGCCAAAACTTCCCCTGGTTTTCAGCTGGGACCCACTAGCCCCAAGAAGTAGTTGCAGAATTACAAGGCGCATCTCGTGATACCATTGGTTTCCTTGTAGCACCTCAGAGGAAGGCTTTCGTTAGTGAGGAAAACGTTTTTTGGCCATAACTCCCCCCAGTTTTGTCCGGTCTTCCCCATATTCCGTTGGCTTTATCTTCTAGGCCGTACGAAGGTGGGTGCCAAGTTTCAGCTTCGTAGCTCAAATCCGAGGGTCAAATTTCACGACCACTACTCCAGTCGACTCTTGAAGAGCCTCAAATCCTGTGTAGGAGTAAAACTACTAAGAGATCTGCACAGCAGATCACCCAAAAAGCTTATTTCAGGTTCCCATGGAGATATCCCATAATACCATACACCGTTGGAAAGGTCTCAACGAGATCTATCACGTGACGAGATATGGGCATCCTGTGTTGAGGTGGGTGCCCTGTGCACAGTCTTTTGTCCTTAACATTCCTACGTTTTATTCCCTTGGGACCCCATTCCTTATGCGCCTAGACCCTATTGCCCAACAACTTTTCGCACCAGTTTCGACCCGGGGCGAATCGACCTGTGGACGCCAGAGGCCCAAGAACACCCCTGTTTTGACACGAAAATGGCCCCCCGGACTTTGCTTTACGCTCATCAGACGCGCCCTCCGGAGACCCTCCCCACGGTGCCCTTGGATTGGCCAAATTCCAAATCCCGGGGGAGTTATCCTCGAAAAACTTGTTTTTCTTTTTTGGGCCTAACTCCCCCCGGTTGGGTCCGGGGGACCCGAGACCGCACCAGGAGGATTCCTCAGGAGATGGCCCATCTCGTGGTAAGGTCCGTTTCACTTTTAACGGCCTCTGGAAGACTGTACACACATGAGGAAAAGTGGTTTTTCGGGTTTAACTCCCCTCAGTTTTGAGTGTGGTCTCTCTAAGCCCAAGAAGTAGTTACAGAATCACAAGGCGCCTCTCGTGATACCATTGGTTTCCTTGTAGCACCTCACAGGATGGCTTTGCGTAAGTAAGAAAAACGCTTTTTGGCCATAACTCCCCCCGGTTTTGTCCGGTCTCCCCCATATTTTCTTGGCCTTACCTTCTAGGCCGTACACAGGTGCGTGCCAAGTTTCAGCTTCGTAGCTCAAATCCAACGGTCAAATTTCACGACCACCTCTCCAGTCGACTCTTGAAGAGCCTCAAATCCTGTGTAGGAGTCAATCTACCACTGGATCTGCACGGCCAAATCATGGAAAAAGCTTATTTCGAGGTTGCCATGGAGATATCCCATAATACCATACACCGTTGGAAAGGTCTCAACGAGATCTATCACGTGACGAGATATGGGCATCCTGTGTTGAGGTGGGCGCCCTGTGCACAGTCTTTTGTCTTTAACATTCCTACGTTTTATTCCCTTGGGACCCCATTCCTCATGCGCCTAGACCCTATTGCCCAACAACTTTTCGCACCAGTTTCGACCCGGGGCGAATCGACCTGTGGACCTCAGAGGCCAAAGAGCACCCCTGTTTTGACACGAAAATGGCCCCCCGGATTTTGCTTTATGCTCATCAGACGCGCCCTCCGAAGACCCTCCTCAGGGTGCCCTTGGATTGGCCAAATTCCAAATCCCGGGGGAGTTATCCTCGAAAAACTTGTATTTCGTTTTCGGGCATAACTCCCCCCGTTTGGGTCCGGGTGACCCGAGACCGCGCCATGGAAGACTGTGCACACGTGAGAAAAAGTGGTTTTTAGGGTCTAACTTCCCCCGGTTTTGAGTGTGGTCTCCCTAATCCTAATCATGGCGCATCTCGTGGTACCATTGGTTACTTTCTAGCACGCCCAGGGAAAGTCCTGCATACGTAAGAAAAGTCAGTTTTTGGCGATATTTCCTTCCCGGAAATAGCTACTCCCCCGTAACCCCCAGAAGTTCTTGCAGAATTTGATGGCGAATCTCGTGGTACCATTGGTTTCTCTCTAGCACGTCAGGGGAAGGCCCTGTATACCTTAGAGAAGGCAGTTTTTTTTGGTGATATCTCCCCCCCGGAAATAGCTATTCCCCCCCTAACCCCGAGAAGTTATTGCAGCATTTGATGGCGCATCCATTGGTTTCTCTCTAGCACGTCAGGGGAAGGCCCTGCATGCGTGAGAAAAACCACTTTTTCTCACGAGTTGAGATAGCTTGAAATAAGAGTAAAATATCAATGTCAATTTTTGTGGTAATGACAGAGACCTTAAAGTGCTACTGTGATCAAATTTTTATCCCTTGAGTTTTTTGGTTTATCACATAGAGTACCATGAAACATTAAAAACGCTGTTTACCGTTTGGAAATATCTGCATTGGTTCCAGAGATATTTAAGTTTGAAAAATGTGTTAAATATGCAAATGAGAAGGCTAATGACGTCATTCACCCAACCCAGTAGAACATCAAGAATATAAATAAAGCTATCTCGGTCAATTTGCAACAGAGACCATTGAAACTTGGTGAGCTGATAGTTCTGAAGGCAACACACCTACGACTGTAAAGAAATTGGTTCCCATGGCAACTCACTCTTTTCCAGTCCCCTCCAACCTGATTTCAATATTTTGGTGATCTCAGGCTAGAAATACATTAACCAAGGCCACAAACTCGACCTAACATCTTTATATGCTGGCAGGATCATGCAGATGAGGCACCATTTGCAAATATCAAAACAGAACGCCAAAGGTGGTCTGCAAAGCTTTTAATATCAGGGAGGTCTGGAACCCAGTATGTTGCCATGGTAACAAAAATGGTATGCTCATATTGTGGAACACATTTACTAGAATCTTAGTGCAAAGAACCAAGTATTTCTGATACAAATTGGCTGAGATATCTTTCTCCATCATACTTGATCAAAATTTGGTAGGGTTTATGACGTCATCACTTGGCTAATTTGCATATTAAAAAAACTTGAATATCTCCAGAACAAAAAGAGATATTTGAAAATGGTAAACAGCATTCTTCTTCTCGTACAGACTACGTGTTTATGTGCCAAAATGGCTTCGATAGGGAAGATTCAAATTTCGTCACAGTAGCACTTTAAGATACCTTAAGATAGGTATATATATATATCGTCCGCCTGTGAATCATCGTTCTGGTTGGGAAAAACATGGGCCCAGGATGACCACTTAATTCCCATTCGCTATCTAGATTGGCCATGTAACGAGCATGGTTGCTCTGATAGTGTAGTGGTGATCACATCCAACCGGTAATCAGGGAGACGTGGGTTCAAATCCCGCTCAGGGCATAAAACGTTTTTCTCCCAATGAAAATGTCACCTAGGAGTTGTCCGTCCTTGGTCCCTTCAAACTATATATATATATATTTGTCGCATATTTCCAAGATTTGACTGTAATCAAAGTTAACACAGCGACACTGTGCCATGCCCCCTGCTTGTGCAAGGGGAAGAAACGAACCACTTAAATTTTATTTGAGGTGAAAAATGAACGGTCCTTCCGGACATCTCAATGACCTACGTGGTGGCGCAACTCACCAACTTCGCAAAGCTTGAGAGCGGAATTCCCTAGATCAGTTGCATGGGAGGACTTGCACCGGGCCCAAACCCACTTTACGCTGCCGCGCATTGATGCAAACCTTGGAACCCTCCTAAGAGGCCTCTTACCGATCCTGACAAAACGTTCTGGTGAACGGCTATATATTACGCTCGACGCAGACGTTCCTTTCATTGTGGTAACACAAAATTGATCAAGGCTGTTGATAAGCAATTTATAGCGCATGCACAAATCGGTTTTCATCGGACACAATTTAACAATGGTTGACTGACATATTTAAAGTATCTTTATTTAAAAAAACGCACCGACTGGTGGCGTCACGTAAAGCCGATTATTAAAGGGAGTGCAGACACATTGTATTCATCAGCATGCAATCGATTCAAAAAAGTATGCGCCTTGAATCGAGACTTTAAGTCATCTGATTTATTGTAATACATGTCAAGAGCAGTCACGCTTAAAAACGCTTTTATTTTGTGCGAGGTATTACAACACGTTTCTTGCGTTTTCATTTGTACGGAATTCTTGAATTTCAGAATTGAATTACATCCAGACGAGTGGTGAATTTTCGAGTTTGTGACGATACGCGAGGATCTCTTGTCTCCTCTGGAAAGTCACATCGCTATAAACTTTGAATAGCAATCTGTATACATGTTGAATATCTGTTGGCACAATGTTTAACGTTCCTTCAGCAAACACATACAGATCCTATACCAAAGCAGGGGAACGACAGTTGAAAGTAAGTAATTTTAAAGGGATAGGATAGCTTGAGGAAAGCTTATGCCCTTGTCTAGAAAGGTCACTTAGCATACCAGTGAACAAATTTGTTCAACTTTGTTCTCTGTTTTGGCCCTAACCATGCACAAACCACGCGATTTTTCTAAAAGAAAGCCAATCAATAGTTTCGATTAATTTATTCAAAATTCAGTTGAGAACCGAGGACAACAGATTGTGCATGGTACGTCACGGTCAAGTTAACATGAAGTGCGACAGTACTGTTCTCTCTCCGGGTTTCATAAGCAGTTCATCTATATGAACTATGTTTACACAAACAAACAAACAAAAACAAAACCTTAATTTTTTTTTCCGGCAATTAAGAAAAGCAACCCCAACAACGATAATAACATTTCTGTATTAATATAAAAGGCATTGGGAAAAAAATAATAACCACGATACGACCAAACGAAACATCCGTTCTTAAACGAAGGCGACGGAAAGATAAAGCCGAATGTCAACCTTCCAGATTCAACAGAAGTCTAGTAACAAAATCTCATTGCTCTTTAGTTTATTTAGTTACATGCATCTTTTGCTTTCAAAAACACGGCGGACTACTCTATCTCTCTCCGCGAAGTCAATGACAGCAAAACTGCTTCCCGCGAGACGAGGGAAACTCGCGCGAGGTGTTTTCTTGTAAAATGAAACAAACGATAAAAACAAAGAATGCGACGGAAAATGCCGCAAGCACTGTATGTCCCCATTAACTTATCTCCAATTGATTATGGAGTCATTAAACACTCCTAATTTTAAGCATTGAACCATTTTACGACCTTTTACGGGCACCTCATATCAAAACACGATATCATGCGGTGATGTTGAATCATTCGCTGAAAGGTATGTTGTTGTTCATCTCTGTTTTCGCTTTCTATGGTTCTTTTCATTTTACTCATATATTCTCTGTATATCTAACGCAGAGAGAGAGATATGCCTTTCGCATGATTTAGTGTGAATACTTAGCATAGCATGTAAAGACAAACTTATTAGACTTATTGTGTAGCGTGGAGAACTTAGGATTCAATCAGTACAATCAAATGACCCTTGTAAAACTAAAAAGAGAAAGATTTTTCCCTATGAAGCGATCGAAAGAAATACTTGCTATCTGAATTCTTTATCTGCATGCACTGATGCATGCAGTATAAATTAAAATGGTTAAAATGGCGCAAAACTCATCATTGAAATGGCGTTGTATCTACTCAACGGTTTTGAACATTTTCCTCTGAATTAAACATTCAGGGGAAAATGTTCAAAACCGTTATGAAAATTGCCATAAGATCATGTGGATGAAATGTAGCAAGTATTTTCATGACTGTTTGAAAGCACCGTTTTGTGCTAATACCTCATGCCGGATGCAAAGGTCTGCAAAGGGTCATTGCTGCAGCTCGGCGTAAACAGAATTGTCTCGGCGTAGACAGAATTCTCTCGGCGCCGTTCTCATTTTTGCTAGACAATTATTAGCTGCCTGTTTGTTTTTTTTGGGAACTAGAATTCTTTTCGATGGAACGGTTACGACTGAATTTACTGACATACAAAATTAAAGAAAAATAGTTAGCACGTGATAGACAAAACAAAGGGAGAAGATCGTTTTCGTGTAGACAAGCCGCCTAAGATGCCAACTTAATGCCCAGTTTTAAGGTCCCAATTGAAGTAAAAGTCAAGGTACTCATGCAAATGCAATACACAAAGAATCTTAACCCCAAGAGATTTGATTTGGGTACAACATTGCGTTAGCCGAATTGGTCTTTTGTCTTCTGAAAGTAAACTTCTCAAATAACATGAAGTTAAAGGTTCTCATCAGCTGACGACCAAGAAATGGTATGGTTGCCCATGATTTTGCTGCAAACTATCTTAGAGAGGTCCGTGAAAAGTAAAAGAAAGAAGAGGACATTTCATTGCGTGTTGGTGTCATTTGACTCTTAAAAACGCCTTTGTAAGATGTAGTTGAAATCTAATATAGTGGGCTTGTGGCAGTAGTTCTTCGAATATTTAAAAACGTAAACCCCATGATATCGGTGGCAACTTTATTACTACTTTGGTTTTTAGTGTTAATTTTCATTTATCGATTCTGTTTCTCCACAGGTAACTGAAAGGCTACCCTGCCGTGGTAAAAATATAGACCCTCTCCCAGACTGATGTGAACCTTTTGGCATACTGATATGATGTGAGTCCCCACTAAGTTATCTGCGACCGTAGGGTCATTTTACTCTTATCGGAATGTTTATTCAGATGTGCACAACAACGTGGTAATACGAAATGCAATTGTCATCCCAGGCAATTTTCTTAATGTTAGTTTTCAGTAAATGGGTTCTACTAAAGGTTTTGGCTTTAAAGCGAAAATTGGACCAAACAAAAATATCCTCTACCTCTATATAGGACGGACGCAAGGAGACAATTAGGCAAAAAAATTCTGAGCTGTCTAGATTTAACACTTTTGACAAATTCTCATTGCGCATTTTTTCTATTTTTTTTTTCAAAAATAATGTTCTCTCTCGGCAGAGTCATTAGACCATATCCGACCTACTTCCCGCCAAAATCATGACGAAAAAAATGCGCGCGAAATATTGTCTTGTGGCGTCTACAATAGTGAAAACGGGAGTATCTGACAAACATCTGCCAAAAAAGTAATTAAGCGGGAAAGAGTTTTCGGGAATCTTTTGAAAAAGCGATATGATGTGTGTACCCATTAACTTACTGCAAATAGAGTCGTGATTATGGGGTCTCAGTTACACTCCTCGTAGCCTGAGGCTAATAGATTCAACTTACGAAAACGTCATGCCAAAGTAATGTTCTAGACAAAGTATGGCCATATTGTACCTTTTTTTCAACTTGATCCATATGACTGCGTAAAGGATAAGCTAGCAAACTCGATATAATGTCATTACAAACTCTTATGAAAAGTCAGTGTTTGAACGTTTAGATTTCTCGCACTATCAGTGAGTGCGGGGGTTGTTTTGCTAAGCGGTTAACAATATTTATTGCTGCACGGCTGTCTTTGAAAGAAAACGACTTAAATAAGAGAAAAACGGTAGCATAAACGAACTTAAAGAAGATGCCTACTATTCAGCAAACTAATCTTAAAAGGGTCAGTTAAGGTTAAAAGAAAGAAAAAAGTCTTTTATTACCTATTGTCACTAGTTTTTGTTTGACATCTGAAAATGCTGTATTAAGATACGTACTTTTTCCTCCTATTTGACAAGTCTATGCAGTCATTGTATTATTGTGAATTAGCCGCAGCATCGTAGTGCTGAGAAAAATGCTATTCTCGGTTTGAAACAACTGTGCTTCGATAGGTCGTTGGAGAACAAAACTTTCTTTGATAATGTGCCTTTTAGTTTGTTCCTCGCAGTTGGTTACTTTTATTTTGAGACCAAACATCATGTAAAACAGGTTCTTTTCTTTGGTGGGGAAACGAGAAACTGGCACGATTATCAAGGACGTGAAAAACGTGTTGCTTTATTTAAGAATCCAAAAATCCATTAAGGTAAGTACAAATGTTGTTGTTTTAGAATATCAAAAGATCAAGTTGTCGTCTCAAGATACTGAGTTCCATTCCCTTTTTGAAGTATGATAAGGGTTCCTTGAATGGGTATTGCCGTGCTTTGATAAGTCGTTTCAGAAAGAAAGTTCCATTGATAATTTGCTGCCTCACTTGTAATACACAGTTGCTTTTTTAGATCTTTAGACCAAAAATTCAAACAGATACTTTTCTTTGGTGGGACCTGAGAATCTGACAGCATTAGCAACTCTTAAATCTACGTGATAAGACTGTCACTTAAATGGCCTTATACGTGAATGAATTTCGTAGCTACTTGTCTGAAGATAAATGGATACCTTGCCTCAAAGCATCATACTTCACGTTTTCTCATATTTACCCTACAAATTTGTTCGAAGAACCGCTTCTCTAGTGTGCAAGGCTTGGCTGCAAATTTCTTACGACAAAACTCTGATTAAGTACGCAAGAAATCATGAATTCTCCGTTGTAAAAGCACAGAACACATCAAAGGAGACAGTGGATAACTTTCTCATAGCAGTCCAATGGAGGCCTAGTCTATTCCGCTCTATTGATTTAAGTGGCGCAAAAACAACCTGGGCAACATTCTGCAAAATAGTGGAAAACTGTGCTGGACTGACAGTTCTTAACATGGCAAAAATGAAAGGTGAACTTTGTAAATATCCAGTTATTCGAGCTGTTAACATTGCGGAGCTCAACTTGAGCCAAACAATGTTGGATGACAGCCATCTAGTTTTTGTTACCGGAAGCATACCCTCGTTAGGAATATTAAACGTAGGCGGCTGTGAAAATTTGACTTACAGAGGAATTAGCAATGCCTCTTTTTCGTCCTTGCGTTTTCTTAGACTAGCTTTTTGTAAGGTGGGTCTTGAGTCCATCATTTGTGCCATTCAAAAGCACGAGATTTTCGCGATGTGCGTGGAGGGAATATCACTAAGCAAAGAGGACATCGCACGTTTGGTTGATCTCTTTCCAGACATAGCCGAGGTTGGTGTTCCCTCTTTATGTGGTTTGCCACGAGGAGCTGTTTCTTACCGAGCACTGGCGTCTCTTTGCTTTTATTGCCGCTCATCACCCCAGTCTACAGTATTGACCGTCAAAGAAAGTATTGATGGAAGCTGGATGGAACTTTAAAAAAACTACTAAAAGAACTGGTATTGCTAACCTAACCTTGAAAAGCTTCGAATTTAGAAGGAACACCGACGGCAACGAGAACGTCATGAATTTCGCTACCGTCAAAGTATTTGATCTTTTTGTTTTGATTCATAAACGGTGCCCTTTACTTCAGCTATGCGTTTTTCCCTCTGATGTCAAAATGTCCATTTTTCTTACTTTTTCATCGCATTTGCCACCCTTTTTCTTGCCCAGTGTTATGATCTGAAAAAAACTTTTCAATGGTGGGTATCCGTAGACATTGAAAATGTCAATTCTCGTAAAATCTATTGTCATGTTGTCCCTGGATATCTTATTGTATTGAACTGATTGATCTCATCTTCGCATGCTAATTTAAACTACAAGTTAATTTACGATCTTCACGACATAACTATAAAGAAAATTCCAAGACTTTCCAAACCTGAGTAAAACGAAATCACGAATAACACGTTTCCCCAATAGTAAAAATCACTCAATTGCGAGGACATTTTACGAGTTACTCAAAAATGTCCCCAGATTCTGAACAGACCCCACAGTTCCCCAAGACTGTGCATAGGTGAACCTATATGGCTTTTACGGGTCAAAACTTGCGTCAGTTAAACACAATAAGATATGCAGGCGCCATTTTCTTGGTTGTATGAATCGTGCCACTCTGGTTTAGGGGCCGACCATTTAACTCTTGAGAGGGGAGGGTGGGTGGGTGATTTCTGGTCAGAAATTTTTTTTTTCTAGCAAACTGAGATATGTCCAGGTGCGTCCTAATTAGACGCACGCGGATTTCAATAAGCGTCACGAAGTGTCCCCTTGCTCTTCTAGCCAACTTCAACATCACTTGTGTCTCAGAATACAAACAATTTATGTCACAAAGTGTCCCCCAAAGGCTGCTCTTTAAGTGAAGATTAACTGCTGCATTTACCCAAAGCTAAAAATAACGCTAACCTTTACCCTTACCTTATTGTTGAAAATAGGTAGCAAATGCTTAGACTTAAATTGGGACACTTTTTTTTCCCACCTAAATGCTCTGCAGGATATATTTTTTTCTCTCCTCATTTCTCTGCAGGCTTTTTTTTCCTCAAAAAAGTGTCGTGTTTACATTTACAGAGTGTATTTACATTTACATTGTGGTTATTGCAGTAATAGTTCTAATATATGGAGCTGCAAAACATTAAAATCAAAGCTATACAAAATCATTCTTGTATAGCGACATGTTTTCGGAATGTCATTCTTTAGAATCATTTAATATTACCTAATAACAATATTCTCATGTTATAAAGTGATGCTCCAAAGGTAGATTTGAAAATGCTTAGCTTCTTAATTAAAAAAAAAAGGTAAAAATAGCAAAAAGCAGTTCAGAAATGCTCATAGCATGGTAATTACTACTAGAAGCATTAGTTACAATTTAAAAGTGGACAGAAATCCCTGATCCCATTATAAGGGTAAACCGCAAGCTACCTAAGCCAACTGTAGGCTAACCAGAGTGTTATTTAGACCAATCAATGTCACTTTGTTATTTTATGACTTGGTGCCATGTGAACTGAGCAAGCAAGAAATCCCTTATCCCATTATAAGGGCAAACCGCAAGCTACCTAAGCTAACTGTAGGCTAACCAGAGTGTTATTTAGACCAATCAATGTCACTTTGTTATTTTAATAGGCTACCCAGAGTAGCTTGCTGGCTTGCAGATTATCTGGAATGGTTGCAGTTTTGCTGGGATTTCGTAAAGCCCCCCAGGAATGATGAAATAGCTTTGCAGCATTTTTTTTTTCTTGCTTGCAGCAGTGCAAGAATTTTTTTCTATTTCATTTGTGATGCCTGCATTTTTTTTCTTCCAACAAGCCCTTGCAGGAAATTTTTTTTCAAAGTCACCCACCCCCCTTCCTCCCCCCCTCAAGAGTTAAATGGTCGGCCCCTTTGTTGGCGTCTGTGCTTCGTGGGTGAACTATATCGCTTTGAACCAAAATATCCCTTAGTATTAAGCGTTATTAACAGGGAATTGAGTGGCATAATCCGTTCCAAATTTCATTTATTCTGCTTGCCGGACCTGGTTTCAAGGATGGTGGAGTTTAGTTTTTAGATCTTATTTATGTGATCGATAATCGCACTAATTAGTTCTCTGTATCTCATAGAAGTAAAGGGCCCGTTGATGTGAAGCGATAAAGCTGCAGGCTTATACCTAAGGTCGCGGTTATTATCTGTTTTCTTTCCTGAAATTTTGGTTCCGTATAAGGAAAGTAGTGTTATAGCCTCGTAACAATGCATCAACCTGAATTGCCAGGACAATTATTTTTTTAAAAAACGCGTTCTCCCGCGATTATCAGTTTATTTCTTGATCTCTAGTTAACAAATATCCGATCAAATTCTTGCAGCCTCGCTATTGTCTCACACAAAAAGTGCAATCCTTGCAAATGTTGTCACCGGTGATCGACCTTAATAACAGCTCGTTTTACATGTACAGGTTGTAATTTATAATTGTCGTTGCATCCAGTTTTTGGCATACTAACTCTGCTTCCAAGAATGATTCTTCTTCCTTTTTCGTTAGCTCGAGGGGTCTTTTTAAATCCTTATGAAATTGTATATTATCCAAACACATATAACCTCTCTCAAATCTCCACTACTGCTTAGGAAGCAACCATTTGAGCGGTGAAGCTCACTGATCATGGTTTAATTAGGTGACTGTGGTGGAGATTACTGCTTGTGGCTTGTCAGGCTATTCTTGGGTTGCACGTGACGTCACAAAAAGAAACTACAAAACTAAAGAGCCTTTTGAGTTTTTGTCTTGATCAGCTATAAGAGTTTTTAAAAATATATCTGTTTGCATGTTTTCAGCTCGGTACCGTGCTTCGTTTCGAAAATAGAGCAGTTTGAATTTCAGAGTTTTTCACAGTGCGTGACATGTTGACAGCTTTCGAAAAACATGCCAGTTGCATAAAAACATCTATTTCCCTCGTGTTTTTGTGGCCTAAACAGCCAATATACTAGGAGACGTGTCTATACGAATGTTTTCTAGCTCATTATTGTGCAGAAAGTGTTAAAGACAGCCAAACTCCAGATGTTTCTACAGGTTTCCGGCCGCTGTGTTGGTGTACTTCAGCAGTACACCAACATGGCGCCTCCGTACTAAACTCTACAAATTTGAGTAATAAATTTCGCCGAATAACTCAAGTACGGAACAACGCACAGCACTGAGACTTGGACCCGTTGTTTATTTATTCCTCTTCTATAACATTTCCATTTCTTGACTCAATTTCGTAAGTGGTAAGCGATTTATGTTTTCACTTGCGCGACATGCAACCCAAGAATATAATTTAAGTTCTCGCTCTAGCTAGTTATCTTGGCTCAGATATTTCCTTTGCCAATCTTCCCAAAGTGCTGGCGGGAAATCTCTCTCGACGGGGAGCGTGACTTACATGGCCTTGTCATGTTGCCTTAGCTGCTGCGTTTACACAAATCTATCGGTCGATGAAGTTCAACGTCTGAGTGAAGCCAGCCAAACCTTTGAGACCTCTGTAACCTGAAACCTCTGTACCTCTGAGATGGCGGGAAGGAAAAGTTGTTTACAATTTGTGAGTAAAAGTTGAAACCTTGAAAAGTTATAGTATTTACTATTCTCCACTTGATAGAGTATTATTAGTATGGGTTATCAATTGGTGAATAACAGTAATTTAACTGAATGCAGTGCAATTTGGTCTGAAATCATAAGTGTGATTTCAAAATCAAACGAGCGCTAAGCGCGAATTCGATTTGAAATCACAAGTATGATCTCAGACCAAAATTGCACGACACATAGTTCCATTACCACTTTATTACATCCATTTAGATATCACACAATAATTATTTAATCGCTAAAATACAGGATTTTAGACAGTGCCAGAATTTTATTGATCCAGTCGGGAACAAAAGTTGCAAAATTGGCCACACAATGATTTTCTTTGTCTTTCATTTTCCTGCAATTTGATTGGTTACCTTAAACAAGCCTTGAAATCTGATTGGTTGTTTTGTTTTAGTGGCCCATTCTCATTGGCTGGGGAAATGGAGCGATGCAGAGCAAAAAAAATCCGATTTGGGAATAAATCGCACTGCTGAGAGCCAATCACATTGCAAGGTGCACCAGTGATTTCTAAATGGGTGTAATAAAGAGTGAAATTAGGAAATAATTTCTCGCGCGTTTTGTCCAAAATCAAATATTGAATTTCCAGAGCCTTCAGGCGAGGGAAATAATTTGACTTTGGAGAAAACGCAAGTGAAATTATTCCCTAATTTCACGAGTACACCATTTGATTAACTATTAACATCATGGGTTACAAATTACGTTCGTAAGACGCGGGTTTTTTTCAAACCTGGACGCCATTTTGGCACTGTAGCAAAAATTGCCACAGCAACAGTAATTTCACATGTGAAATTATAAATTAACGCTGAAAATTTGCGCCAAAATTAAGGAGTAATTTGTCACCCACGTTATTTTAGGTACAATTTGCTCAATTTTTTGG
This sequence comes from Montipora foliosa, assembly GCF_036669935.1. NCBI lineage: Eukaryota > Metazoa > Cnidaria > Anthozoa > Scleractinia > Acroporidae > Montipora > Montipora foliosa. The sequence goes on from NC_090871.1 coordinate 12,202,244, forward strand.
TCAACTAGTACTCGGATACAACAGCCGTAACCACCGAACTCACTTTTAATCCTTTTCTCAACGAAAAAGTTGCGCAGTTGATAATTAGGAATATATGTCACATCGCCAATCGTCATTAAATCTGATCTTTTACAAGTTTTTGCTTTAGAAGAGAATGACAAAACCAACAACAGAATGGGCACAAACAGACGATAATACCGAACTTTTCAGCTTTCAGATGGAAATTGTGAAAACAAATTTTGACACTAAAAAAGTGCTGATATCGTCTTTTCATAATCTTCTTTAGCTAAAGCTGTTTCGTTTCGCTTGCTGGCATGAAGATGAATGGTGGTTTCTGAAGCGTTCTTTAAAATTAGTTGCTAGTCCAACGTATGATTCAGTCGTTGTGTCAGTGGAGGTGACAATGTCTTGATAGATACATTAGTTTGGAGGCATTTACCATCAAGCGGACATTCTGGTTTTCTTTCGCAGTTACATGTGTCATGCTGTTCTCCAGGTGTTTGGGTGGTGTATGCTGAAAGAACTCTTTTGTTGTGGGATCCAATTATTGTTTTCATGTTTGGCATGCAAGATTAGCTCAGTTTCAGTGTGTGCCAATTGAAGATCTTGTTCAATGGATGGTTCTTGGGGAAGCATTTGTCAACGATGAGAACCGGAAACTTCTTTCCCAGGTTTGATCCTTTGCTGCCATCTTGTATGTTAAACTCGTCCCAGTCTTCCCCTTACTGCGATTCCAAAATGGTGGCCTCGCACCAACGTTCGTCGCGAATTTTTCCACTGTTCTTGACCTACACTACAACCTTCAGTTGAGACAGCATAACTAGCGATGAGTTGAACCAAATTGCGGCTTAGAACCGAGTATTTTGATGAGATTTTCAGTTTGTGACGTAAATGCCATCAATTTTGAAAGTTAAAGGTGCGTCTTACAACCGAGTGCGCCTCGTATCCGAAAAACTTCGGTAAGTAATACAAACTGGCAATAATTATTATTTATAATGCGCCGATCAAATCGAAACTTAACAAAAAATGTCTTCAAAAGTTGGGGACAGACAGACAAATCTGACGACAGGGTAGGGCATTTGGATACTACTTTGGTCCAAGGGGGCGGGAATTTGAACAGTCCAATCTTCAAAAGTTTAAATGCCCGTGGTTTGCCCGGAAAAAGGGGGGAGGGGATGTTGAAGTTTCAGTTGATCGGCGCTTAACTGGAAAGGAACAAAACCTAACAAAGACAAAAAAAAAAAAAAAAAAAAGAAGCAAAAGAGCGTTCGTGTGCTATATTTATTAGCTAACACCAGTTGAAACATGATCAGTAAGTTTACTGTTTTCTGGTGTTTTTCAATTTAGGCCAGTTACTACTACAGAGAAGCCTATTGGATGACACAATAGTTATTATTTATACCTAATCCGCACGGCCTTAACAAAAGGCATGAACTCCACTCCAAAAATCGCATTAACCACGGCAACTAATTAGACCTTTTCACATGTTAGAGTGGTTTTCAATTGAGTGTCAAAAGTAATTAGATAATTACTTTGGTTTTGCATTACTTCACTCAGTGATTGGTTCAAAGTTCTTGCGCTACTTTTTCAACCAATCAGAAGTGAAACCAAAACCAATCGTGGCTCGCGCGTGGACATTTTCCCGCGCTTTGTGTCGGTTACGTGTAATTACTCCAATTCTTGATTGGTTTACCGGATTGTCTCCGTCCTTTCTGATTGGCTAAAGTAATTACTTTGGTTTTGGTTTTACGACACTCAATTGAAAATCGCTCTATTGCTTGTAAATGAATATTATTGTTACTTGTCCAGCTCTTATTTTATTTGTTATTTTGTTGTAAATAGTCTCAATTGTTATGTGATCATGACCTATTGCATAACTATTGTCACTTCAACTTGCTGTTTCACATATAATTGTTATTAATTTTTATTTTAATGATGAAATGGTATATGAAATGAATCATATATGAACTGCGGATATGAAATCAAGTGAAGCTATGATCTTCGCAGTTATGAGAGCAATTTTTGCAATTGCTTTGAGAAGCCTGAAAAATTCAGGACTTCAACGGGGTTTGAACCCGTGACCTCGCGATTCCGGTGCGACGCTCTAACCAACTAAGCTATGAAGCCACTGACGTTGGGAGCTGGCCATCTGTGGGTTCTAATGGTCCCGTGAGAATAAATCAATGATGAATTTTTGAAATGAATCATATAACTGCGGATATGATTCAAGTGATGATCTTCGCAGTTATGAGAGCAATTTTTGCAATTGCTTTGAGAAGCCTGAAAAATTCACGACTTCAACGGGGTTTGAACCCGTGACCTCGCGATTCCGGTGCGACGCTCTAACCAACTAAGCTATGAAGCCACTGACGTTGGGAGCTGGCCATCTGTGGGTTGTAATGGTCACGGGTTCAAACCCCGTTGAAGTCCTGAATTTTTCAGGCTTCTCAAAGCAATTGCAAAAATTGCTCTCATAACTGCGAAGATCATAGCTTCACTTGAATTTTTATTTTGTTTCTAATGTATACCTGCTTAATTATACGCCAATGGCTCAGTGTTTGAATTGTAGATTAGGTAATCTGTTGCATGATGTAAACACATTGCACCTTAATATTTGTCATTACATGATATGTTTTACCTTGATAAGTCTGTGTGAAAGCATGTTATAAGAGAATTGAATTTAATTTAATGCTTTTACTGATTGTTCATCAGGATATGATATAGATGGTTTTCACCTGACGTCACAGCAGCCATGTTGGTACACAGAACGATAGGGAAAAAAGTCTTTTGGGAATTTGACTCTATTATAATGCAGAACATCAGTGAGCCATAATTTGCTATTGTTTTGTACACCAATATGACCGTCTCATCATGTGATTAAAAACCATCTGTGGCCTGCACTTTACAACTTTACAGAGCACTGACAAGAAGCTAATTCCTCTAGCAACTCTTGTTCACCTTTTGTGCACTCCAATCAAACTTCTTATGTGCTCTGAGCTCCTTAAGTACTGCAATATTATCTTGCATTCAATTTGACCAATTTGATTTGATATGTTAGGAAGAGGCTTATTTACCACAAAACCATTCATGAAAGGAGATTTTTCTTCCTGAGTATAAAGGGGAACTAATCTCACATAAGGATGGAGAAACAAGAGAAGAATTATGTGATCCATCTCTCGGAAGTTTCCTTTATTACTTTAGGGATGGTGCAAAGTGTTATTGGTAAGTTTATCCAAAAGATTGAATTATTAATAAAATTAATTGTGTATTTCAATCCGTAATTTTCCGAAAAAAAAAATAAATGAATAAATAAATGATTATCTTAAATTGCACTTCCTCTCCTACGTGTACATTGCCCTCTCATGTCATAAAATTTGTTACAGACAGCTGTAGGGGATGAAGGAATGCTTGGAAGAAAGATTACCGTAGTATTTCATGACCAACAGAAGGTCATATACATGTAAAACATTGTGATAGGTGGAACAGAGAAATGGTGTTTACTTGGCGAGGTTGTATTCCTATAGTCAGAACTGAAATTGGCTGGAGCGTCCATCCTCCACACTACAGTGAAGGCAATGAAGTCAACCTTTTATTTTATTTTTCAAAAACTTCCTAGTTGAGATATGATCTGCTTTGATTGGCTCCTTCAGCTGTGGGAATGTGGTATCTCCCCTGGGAAGTATTCTAAAAGTAAATCTTCTCCGGGAAGGGACTCAAGAAATTAAAGGGCATGGAGACTCCTACTTGGGGCTCTTGGTGTTAAGTAGTCTCTCTGGGTTTGTTCATGGAGAATTTTTCTGCAAGCAATTTTTTCTGACTGATTTTGTGAACCCACTGACTCCTGAACCACCAGTCTGAAATTGACGAGTAAAATCGTCTGGCATTAAGTCTCACTCAATCACTTACCAAGCATCATTTTTTATCAACGTTTTTGTCACATTTTGCAGGGGTTTCATAAAGAAAGGTCATATATTCATTGGAAGGGAATGGGACACCCAAGAATGGAAGCAGAATATTGCAGAGGGGACCCTTAAAGCAATACAATGGAATTTGATTGTGGGATTTTTATCCTGAAGGTGGGGTCTAAACCAATGTATAATGTAAGAAAAATTGAGGGCTAGTTATCTACTCATCACACACTCCAAGGAACAACCAAATGAATACAGTCAAGCCAATTCATGACATGTATGTCATGCGCGACCAGTTGTTTTGAAATTTGAACAGAGTATTCAAATCTGCGTGCCAGTTTTGAACTTTGCTTTCGACATTCCGAATTCCTTTAGTGCTCTCGCCGCAATTTCTTCGGCCCTCTCTTTCAGGAATTTCTGGATCCGCCCCTGGGTCGTATCAGTTGACCCTGAGATGGGAAGGCAACAAAAAGTTGGTGATGAAATCAACGATTCCAGGAATCCATAACCCGACGATTCTTCGCTCTTTGTTTGACTTTGATAAAGTATAAATGAAGTTCATTGTTGTTATATCCTAACTCTACAATTCTTCTCTTTCACATTTTGTTTTGTAACTTCAAAACTTCCGTGGTCGTTGATTTTTTTATGATGTTAACGACCTGTCATAAAGTTCGAGTTAGTTTAGACGGTACGATTACTTGGGCGCTCGCCATTGCAACAATTCGCATGTGAAAACGTCCAGGCGACCCGGACGTGAACACATGTTACAAATTTGACAGGCAGCTTTTCATTTTCTAACGAACCAAGCTCTGATTGGCAGTAACTTGGACAGATGATTACAACATGTCGTCTTTCAACGCGTCCCTCATCTCAGTTCATGTCAACTACAAATGAGTCAAGAGAGGTCAAGTACGAAACACAGCAATGGTAGATTATGTCAGTACATGACAATGAAAGAAGACCTTTTTCGAACCATCTTGACAGACAAATTACATGTATTCGTGAAGGGTTGACTGATGTTCACGACATTATAAAGGCAGAAATCTTGATTCACGCACTAAAACTTTAAAGGATCACGCGTCACGGTTAATATATTATTCACGAATCACAGCTGTATTTCTTCAGTTTTCCCGATTTACGGTTTTTTTGGCATCAACTCACGGATTACGCGAAACCCCTTCCAGACCTTGTTGACTGTAAATCAGTCAACATTATGAAACACAGTTTCACAAAATTTATCAAAATTTGCACATGAATGGTTCAAGTACATGTATAAGGGATCAGGCGTTATTTTTATTGACATATGCAGCATGAGAGTTACTACTTTCTTGAAACTTTCACAAATGATTGCGGAACTTGAACTTCCCTGCCAGCAGAGGTGTCTTCTTGTTGTGTCCACTGCGCTGATGAGTACAGGAAAAGAGACCTCTGCCGCAGGTTGAAACTCACTGTGTTGCGCCGCGGTTATCCTCACGTTAAACTTTGTCTTGTGCGGGCTCACTTAACAACAGCGAAATTACTGAAGGAATGCGTGGGTCACAGTGGGCTCAAGTCACAGTCAGCAAACATATCATGGGGCATGCATTTTGAACAATGCCATCTAAGGTCGTGGACGATGGTTGGATGAAAGTGAGTTTCGACCCATGGCATGCAGAGGTCTCTTTCCCATACTCGTCAGCCCAGTGAATGCAAAGGAAAAGAGGCATCTGCTAGCACGGAACAACTGAACCTTGCATGATTTTGCTTTTGCTCATAGTTTGTGGACTATGTTGTCTTTGGCAAGGGTTTATCCTTCAGTGAAATTTTTAAGACACTGTGATTTTGACACTTTGATTGCAATCCCAATCCACTGATTTTTATACACAAAATCTGCATAAAACATACATGTAACCTCTGGCTGTTATGAAACTATTTTTGCTGTCTTTGCAGGATGAAGGGCAATTGAAAGTATGACACTGAGGTAAGGTAATTGTTTTTGCAAACGTTGGCCGTGGGGCACTTATATTTCAACAGAACTTACTATTGGACCCGTAGCCCACAAGGGCTACGGGTCAACAGCCCATGAGGCGAAGCCGAATGGGCTATTGACCCATGGCCCTTGAGGGCGAAGGGTCTAATTGTTTTAGTATCACCCAACTAGTCGGACAGAAAAGGCAATAATAAAGTTAGCAAATGCAAGTTAAAGAAATATTTATTTGAGAACAAAACGAAAGAAAGCATAACGCTTTTGAAGTCTTTTCGCTACTTGAGGACTGTCAATAATAGTTCTCTAGTAGCATAGCCAATCAAAATGCAGGAATTGCATTAGACCACTAGTTGGGTCCTGTCTGACCTTGTAGCTCAGTCGGTAGAGCAGCGGTGATCTAACCCGAAGGTCGTGGGTTCAATTCCCACCCTGGTTAGACATTTTCTCTGTCCTTGTGTGGGCCCCCGGGTGTGGGCCCAATTCCATTGGTAGGGCTAACGCTCACGTGGTTTGCATGGGTAGAAAATAGCACTTCACATTATCTTCCAACAGTTAATTTGGAAGGTAATGACGTTGACAACAGCGTAAACAGAGCAGTTAAAGACACCTTGTCCGGTGTGGATAATTGACATTTTTGGTGTGATGGTTCCTGATTTTCATTCTGCCTATTAAACCATCTGTCAAGACATTGACAAGTACCAGATTATCTTTTTTTTTTTTTGAGCTCACCTGAGCTGGAATGTTTCTTTTGCCTGTTGTTTACAGTTTAATGCCAAGCCTTTGTTACCTTGATTGTTTTACACATAGATGATCTCAACCATGATGCAAAATCTTTCAGAATGTGGGCACGTTATTGTCTTTCAGTCTTTCTTTTCATGTTGCTGTTGTGATGGTTTCATCATCATCATCTCTTTCTTTACGGTCGGAGTTTAGAGTAGCTACATGTCATATTTCCGAAATTTTACTCTACCAGCCATGATATTCTTCAAAGGACATACCACAACGCCGGTAACTCCATGCCCTACTCTTTGCGAATAGTGTGTGGATTCTTTTTTGTCCCAGAGGGTTGTGAAGAAGAGTTCTGAGACAGGGCCTACGGTTTGTCGTCCTAGAAAGTATAACCATTTGCAGATGTCATTACGACGGTAGCGCTTTCTCCTCAGTTACTCTAATAACCGAGTGTTGGTCTGGCGGTGGTTCGAGCCTTCACGCGTGGAAGTCCGATACTCAACGAACTGAGCCATTAGACTTAACTATTAGAGTGTAGTGTGAGCGTTAGCCCTACTCATGGAAATGGGCCCACATAAGGACAGAGAAAAACTCTGGCCAGGGTGGGAATTGTTCCCTTCCTTGCAACTGAGCCATTAGCCTGCGTAGCAAGCGTTTCCGTGGGGGGATATGGAAGACTTTTAATGTGTTGGCCGCGCGAAAAGTGGGGCGAGACAAGAAGGAAAGGCTTGCAGACAGTCAACACTCATGGTCATCCATCAAAATGACATTGGACAATTCGTAACAATTACACGACCTAGTATCCCATCTTATTACGACAAGGTTACCTCTGTAAAGAGAATGAAAACATGCAGAATTGGAGCTTTAGTTCAACAAGAAATAGCGTTTCTAAGCTAAGCCGCGCTGATCTACGGTATTTAGGTCTAAAAACCCCTTTGAAGACGGTTAGCGTTCAATTGTTTTGCTGGGTACCACTATGTCAATACTCTAAAAAATTCGACTTTCCGGGAGCTTGTCTCGTTACTCTAGTGGATATCGGAAACTGCAAGGAGAAGCCATCGATCCGGGTGCAACTCTTTGCCTCGCCTATTGTGAATCTTCTCTGCTTGTTTAAAATGTTTGTGTCGTTGAAGTAGATTTGAGGTCTAAAGTAGATTGTACGTCGTGTAAGTTGAATAGAAGGGAAATGTCAGTTTGAGGGATGGCCATGAGTGCTGACCGCAGACAAACCCCTGCATTTTGAAAACCGCATGTCATAAATTGACCAAGAAAATGTTGGTCTTTCATAGCGAAACTGAACTTTGGGCAAGAGAATCTAAAGCAATTTGACAAGGTAAATAACGATAATGTTGACCAATATTAGTAAATAGATACTCTTCCTGAAGGCGGCTTCCAAGCCCAACTATGGAAATGTTGTCGTAAAAATTTCCCGCGGCGATAAGATTTTAATGTTTAAATTTGGTAAGGCAAATATTCTAAATGCTGTGAACAAAAGTGCTTCTAGTAAATTTCAGAGTACCTGAAATCCGAACGAATGTTGTTGTAAAACAAGCCCGCCGAAATTACTAGCTTTTCCAACACAATTTTCTGTCCAGTGATAATAACACCTTGTTGTTGGTGCTTGTGTATTTAACGTTTTCCAGAAAGTGATGTTAAAATTGAAGGAACAGCTACAAATAGTCTATCGCACTTGCTTCTGCAATAATGTGAAGGCTTCGAAATCCCGAAGCGTTGGCATTGAAAATGCACTACAGGAGCTCCACAGCCGTGCAAAACACAAGGATCTCGTAAGATTTAATCATTTAGGAGCCTGTTTACTAGCCAGCCGATGAGCCGAAATCCCCATTAATTGAAGGCCTTCTTGATTTGATCGTTCGCAATACTTTTGAGAGGACTAATTAAGTCTTAATAGGCCAGTTTCGTATTCTAACGGTTGGACTGGATCTAGCATGAAGTGGAGGCTTATGCGGGCAAATTAATTTGCATTTGAAAAGATCTGCCCGCATTAGCCTCCATTCCATGTTAGATCCAATCCAGCCGTGAGAATTCGAAAATGGTCTATTTAGGACGGTGCCTACTAATTCAAAGGTATTTTTGCCCCGGTTTATGATTATAGAGAAAATGTAGATCTTAACGAGTGTTATTGAAATCCAAACAGAAAATTGGGAGTAACCACGCATTTTTGAAAGATAATAAATAATATTAGTAAAGAGCTTTAAAATACAAAGCAATGTATGGCGTTCTGTCTCAAGTTGAAGCTTAACTATCTCTCAAAAATGCATTGTTACCCCCAGATTTCTCTTTGGATACCAAGAGTACTTACTAAGATCTACTATTTCCGTATAGTTTTAACCGCGCAAAAATATCCCTGTATTAATAAGCACCACCCATAGGAAATCCGACTATCTCGAGATGCGCAAAACGTATGCGCAATAATAATAGTAGGCGCCGTCCTTAATACGCAGGCATTGCTTTCGTAGAAAATGAGGCTTTTCCCGAAACCAGCGGGACGAGCAAATTTCCCCCTTGGTCGAGCTGTTTAATAAATCGAAATTTGTTCTTCTTCTTTTAAGCCACCGCTAAATCCTTTATCGACAACGGAACTAACTGCTCGATGTAACACTTCTTTAAAAGAAGGTCTCTTCGCCATTTAGCCTGCGTAGTGAGTGATTTCAGCGAGCGAAAAACGAGTCCAGCAAAAGCGAATAACTTTCTCTGATTTATTCGCTTGCTACTGGGGATACATTATTGTGACATGAGGGACTGAGGTGTCAATCAAAAATTCCGAATTGTGCAATCAGAGATCCCGCTCGTGAGCTAACTGGAGTTTTCATAATTAAGGGGTTTGTCCGCAAGCGTTTCCTTCTCCTCTCCTCCCCTTCCCCCCCAATTTTTTTTTTTGCGCTAGTCCTATTTTCGCGCGGCCAGGAAAACGAATTCGTTTCTCGCCCGCTGGAGACGCTTGCTACGCAGGCTACTGAGCCATCGGTGCACGATTTTGTCAATTCCGACATGTATTTTTTTGTAGTACATAGAGCATCTGCCACTAAGGAAACAAGTACATGCCATGACTCAGCCAAAGAAACAGGAGCAAGAGAAAGCCGAAGTAAAAAAGTAAGTGATTCGTTTATGTTTTGCTAGGTTAGGTTTTTTCTGGGGATGGCCCTTTGAAAACTGGAAAATCTTGCAACTGACTGAAGTAAAAAAAACCTGAGCTTCTCAATAGAGCCAAAGTAACATTGCTTGCAATAACTCTCTTCTTTAAGTACTCTGTGTTACATGTATAGGGGGTAGGGGTCTGAGGAGAGAAAAATATAAATAATGAGGACGTGTTAAGGACGGTGCGTTCTAACTTAAAGTTTCTTTTTCGCGATTTATGAATATGCGGGAAAAGCAGATCTTAACAAATGTTATTGAAATGCAAAGAAAATTAGAGGTAGCCTCGCCTT
>NC_090871.1:12224795-12227295 GCF_036669935.1 Montipora foliosa
GACGCTGATGTAGACTCTAGTCAGGAACTGGAGGCACTTATACATGATCGAAGAGCCTGGAGTAATCTCATTAAGACTTGGCTGTGACCGACGACGTAGGAGAGAGACGACATTTTGCAAGTTCCTTGTACTGTGTAAGGAATGTTGAAAGATATTTTTTCATCTCCTGGGAAAACTTCAACTGTTTGTCTTCCGCGGCTGAAACGAAACTTCACGAAAATTTTAGGGAATTTAAAGATTTAAAAATCTTGCTTCCAGAAATCGCTGGCTGAAAATTTCCTTCTGTAAACTTGCCACCGAACTATCCAGTTGCCAAAAATGCCTGCTAAGGGATCTTTTTCAGATCAAGCAACAGGGCAGACGCATTTCAATTTATAGTGTCCTTTGTCCTGCAAAAGGTACTGACAATCAAAACTGCACTGCGTTTATGTACATTGCTTGCGCCGCTTATGCCTGTGGTTTGACCATATCACTAACCGTGTGACTTTTTGCAAACTTTTTGTTTTCCACTATTGATGGCATGGCACTCTAATCCTTTCGTCTTTTGTAGCAGCATCGATCGACGTTATTCATTATTCTAAGCCCTTGGAGTTACAGCCTGATTGTGTTCATTCACTTTGCAGTATTTTTTTCTTAACTGCCTTTCCTGAGCCTTCATCATCTCGCGAATGTGGCCCATAGGTCAGCTTCAATGAACGCTTCCAATGTTCGTCTTTTCATCTCTTTTCGTTTTTCTTCGCATTTTCCAACTTTGGAAACAAGCCGCTTTGTGTTCCTCCTCTCTTGTCCCTAGAGCCCGCTTTTCTTTTGGTCAGCACCAAGAACACGGACTCTGGCCAACTCTGGCCAACTCTGGCCAACACAGCGGTCAAACGTCTGCGCATGTGCAACTCTGGCCAGTTCCAAAGCAGGAAGTCTGCGAATCACGGATTTCCGGCTCGTGTACGCAGACTCATAAATTTCAAACAGTAGTGGTTGTAAACGGTTACAAAAATGTACCTTCATCGCGACTGCGCATAAACACTGGGCTATCGTACTTTGCCAGATATACCTTAAAGAGCCGCGATAGCGCTAAAATGCTTGCGACAAAAGATTGTACTTCATTCACGTGAGATCCGGAGAAATACAAAATAATGGGTCTTACCTAATAATAAGGTTAAGCTAGCCCTAACCCTAACCCTTTTTTTTTTTTAAAGAAGGCTTATTTCTAAGGCAACTACATGAAACACCAATAATTGCTTTAGAAGATGCACTCATTAATGTGACATAACAGATTATTATGGAAACAAAAGCCATCTAAAAACGCTTTATATTTTATCTTTAATTAAGCGCTTACATCTCAAAAACGAGCTTGGTGACCCCTATTTTTCATCGCTGAAAAGTGATTTGCTGACTAAGATGGAACTCTCTCAGTTCAACAAATATATCTGGAGTGGATTCAGAGCTACCTTAAAAATTTCCAGTTGTGAAGGTGACTATGGACATTCCCTCCTAATTCCTGAAACTGGTTTGAGCCACCTGAACCGTGACTGAGGTCTATTCGTGTAATATAGTAATGACCAAACCACCAATTTGAAGCAAAGTGTCGAATAAACTAAGAAAAACGGCAATATCATTATGCAATCTTTATTTCAGGAGAAGGCAGTTTACAGTCAATACACATCTGGTTTCTGTCTTGCAAACTAACTAAGATGGACGCGGCTGTCTACAAAACGGACAATCTGCGATTTCACCATAGGCACAGCGACCAAGTTTACATTCACACCGTCTAGCACATTGACATGCAACAGGTTTCCAACTGGGGAACTAAGAAATAAGGTGGACATAATAATAGTTTCATGCCAACAACAATGGATGCAGTAATTCAATTAAATTTCTGTTTTACCGTCTCTGAATAGTTTATGTCAACGTATAATGTGTGGGCTAAAATCCAATAGATTGGCGTTCACACGTGGCATTTAGGAATCGTATTTGCTCGTCGTCTACGCGAAAAGATAACCTTGCGTCCGTAGCATGCGTGGTATAGATAGGATCTTATCTCTGACGTCATCGTTTATTTTGCCTGTCCACACTTATACGATAAACCTACGTTTTCAAAAATTTCCAGTCCGGAAAGCGTATTTAAAAATCTCTGTATTCGCTTACCGAAACGCCAGTTAAGGTTGCGTGTGGATGGTGGGCGAAATGGGAGGGAAAAATTAGGAAGGCCTAAATAGAGGAATAGAAACGTAATCGCCATATTGGATTTAATCGTGCTAGAAACTAGAACGGGTTTAAAGCTCTGCAAATATCTGTTGTTTTCGATATGTTGGTATTTAGTGCCATAGTTAAAAAGACACCAAAACATAAGTAAGAGTCGTAATAGATGAACGCCTTTACGTGACTATTTTGTCCCCGCAATCGAGTTTTCGAATCGGCGGGGTTGTTATGAAGAAAATTATCAAGTACTTACACATCCATTTTGTTGGATTAACGGGGGACAGGCAGGAGAAATACTGTT
>NC_090871.1:12242295-12264795 GCF_036669935.1 Montipora foliosa
CGAGCGCGTGTGTGGCGCATAAAATAATAGTGTGTGTATATCGTTTTGGCGATAAAATAAACCTGGCTCGGAGAGAGCTCTGTCCTGCTCTCGAGTTGAAGAATGAATGAGAGACTACAGCGGAGCAAAGATATGACCTAAAGAGAATAAACCAATCACAAACAAACCAGATGACATCATCGTAAACCAATGAAAACACGAAAAAGCAACCGTTTTAGAGATATTCCAAAACAAATGAGCGCTATATATAGTTTTTTTGCAGCGTTTAAAGCTGGTCACGCTTCGACTGTATTAGAGCTATTGCTTTCCATCCAAAACGATAATCCTTTCTTTAAGCCCGCTGCACACTAGAGCTATCAGTTTAGCAAAGTTTCACTCATGATTGTTGGCGTAAGCAAGTCACTCCATGGTACGGTGGCGTTTTGAGCACTAATGTTCACGCGTGCCATCAGCGCCGAATATTTAAAACGCCACCGCAATCTGGGAGAACTTGCATACGCCAACAGTTACGAGTGAAACTTCGCTAAGCTGATAGCCCTAGTGTGAAGTGGGCTTTACACAAGGTTACATTGGTTCTGAAATTTCGAATTACTAAGGACCATTCTAAAGATTTTTTTTAAACGAGACGGGAGTATTTTGAATATTGGTCAAAGTTTTCTTAATATTTGGATTTTGAGAATCGTATGAGACCGTTGTATTATGACACTGGAACATTTAGTTGATTTCGTATCGTATTTCAAAATGGGTTCACAACATTGACATAGAGGACAAACAACATACATTTCAAACGCTTTATTCCCACAAAAAGACACTCTTAACACAAGTTGATATAAACGCTTGTTCTTCCGTCATCAAAGCTTCATTAGAAATGCGTTACTTGAAAACGTTCATCACAGTGATTTGTGTTTTATTACAAGTTGATAAGCTTTGATAGTTTAGCATAGTATGCGTGCTTCGAAGCAAAAGGCAGCAGATAAGAATTTGTTGTTATATTTGCGAGAAATGGTTCTGTTCTTGGGTCATCAAAGCTTCATTAGAAATGCGTCACTTGACAACGTTCATCACAGCGATTTGTGTTTTATTACAAGTTGATAAGCTTTGATAGTTTAGCATAGTATGCGTGCTTCGAAGCAAAAGGCAGCAGATTAGAATTTGTTTGTTATATTTGCGAGAATTAGTTTGTTCAAAAAGATAATAAACAAACAAAACGACACAAGAAAAATGTCTCATCGTAGCAGTGATTACCTTAATCCAAAAAAAGAAAAAAAAAAGACTTGTTTTCCAATTTATAATCCATTTCTGAAAACTGAACAACTCACCATGTGTACAACAAAGGGTATACATGTACCGGTCAAACAAAATTTTTTTTGCATGCACTGTTTAAATGTTTTTATAAAGTACAAGTAAAATAAAGTAACCATATTTAACGTCGATAACTCGTAACAGTAATTTAACTGACAAACCTGAGATCGACGGTGTGCTCATTTTACTCCCCCCTCTCCATCAGTGCTTCGTTTTACGGGTTTTTAAAGCTACTTAGCTACACAGAAAGGAAAGACGTCGAAACAAGGATACGAGATCCGGGAATCGAATTCAGGACCTCTTGTACCAAGGCCGCAGACTAACCGACTCTGCCATCCTTGCTCCTCACCGTCGCAAAAGCGTAAGTTTTTACGTTGTCAGTCAGAAGCTTTATTGCATTCACAAAAACTGCTCTAAAATAATACGTGCAGTGTTTGTTTTTTGCCTCCTATAAGTCCAACCCTACGTCCTCGTCGTGGGAGGCGGAAACGGGTAAGGCCGGCTAACAGGGCTCTGGTGAACTTGGTAGGCCAATCACCTGTCAGGTGGATAAACAATGATTACTGAAACAGCAACAGATAGAAACACATTTACTGACGTCTTGGTAGGAGAAGGCCCTTCTGGGAGAATGACGCGGCAGAGGCAAAGCCAGAAGGACCCTCGGCGGCTGATTAGCCTTCTTTCAACAAGACACACCATCAGAATCGGTACGTGGAATGTCAGGTCCATGTACCAAGCCGTAAAAGCATCGTCCATTGCAGAGGAAATGAGGCATTACAACCTGGAGATCCTCGGTCTCAGCGACGTCCGTTGGATACAATCTGGTAAGTGCAAACTCAGCTCAGGAGAGACGGTGCTCTACTCAGGCCATGAAGACCCAAGCGCCCCCCACACGGAAGGAGTGGCACTCATGATCTCCAAGCATGCCGCCAGGACGCTTATTAGCTGGGAGCCGATCAACTCTCAACTTATTACTGCCCTTTTCAAGACATCGCACGGCAAAATTAATGTTAGAATTATTCAATGCTACGCACCAACAAATGAAGCCGAAGAAGCAACTAAGAAGGAGTTTTACAACGCATTGCAGAGCCTCATTGCAAGGCAGAGAGGGAAGGAAGTTACCATTCTCATGGGAGATCTCAACGCCAAGATAGCAGGAGACAACAGAGAGTATGAGCTTGTAATGGGAAAACACGGACTAGTGGAGATGAACGAAAATGGCGAGCTATTCGCGGACCTTTGCGCCAACAATGACCTGGTGATTGGTTGGAGTATCTTTCCTCACAAAAGGATCCACAAAGACACGTGGCGCTCCCCGGATAACATCACCGAGAACCAGATAGATTATTTTTGCATTGCCCGACAGTTTAGAAGATCTTTACAAGATGTCAGGGCTATGCGGGGAGCAGACGCCGGCAGCGACCATCATCTACTAGTAGCCACCCTAAAACTAAAGCTAAAGTGGTGTCAAGCTCAACAGCAAACTAGAGCCAAATATAACGTGACACACCTGAGGGATCCTTCTGTTGTAGAAGCTTTCCAAATCAACCTTAGGAACCGTTCCAAGCGTTGGAAGATATAGAAGAGGAAGATAGCACAATTGACACGCTCTGGGAACATCTAAAGAGCTCATGGATTAATACATGTAATGACACTTTAGGAAGGCAGCAGTCCAGAAACAAGGAATGGATCTCAATGGATACCCTAAAGAAAGTGAGAGAAAGGAAGTGCAAGAAAGAGCGGGTTAACAACAGTCGGACGCGGGCAGAAAAGGCACAGGCGCAAAACGATTACGATGTTGCGCATAAGGAAGCTAGAAATAGTGCTCGAAAGGACAAGAGATGTTATATAGAGAACCTGGCAAAGGAGGCAGGGGATGCCGCAGCAAAAGGGAACATGAAAGACCTGTATTATACCACCAGAAAGCTAGCTGGGAAATTTGGTCATGTTAATCATACCATCAAGGACAAACAAGGAAATATTCTGACCACCACTGAGGAACAGGTGCATAGATGGGTCGAACATTTTGGAGAGGTCCTGAACAGGCCACCCCCAGTTGGAGGAACCGATATCCCAGAAGCTGATCATCTACTCCCAGTTAACTGCGCCATACCTGCAAGAACAGAGATTAGTAGTGCTATTAGGAAAATGAAGGACGGAAAGGCAGCAGGTACCGACAACATTCCTGCGGAAGTATTCAAAGCAGACATCAACACCACCACGGAGGTCTTTTATGAACTATTCAAAAGCATCTGGGAGGACGAGAAATCACCCACTGAGTGGAAAGAGGGTCTTATAGCTTGCTAGCTCATTATGGAATTCCGCGGAAGTTTATTAACATCATAAAAAACTCTTACGAGGGCACCACATGTAAAGTTATTCATGAAGGACAGTTGTCGGAGAGCTTCGAAGTTAAAACTGGAGTAAGGCAAGGATGCCTTCTCTCACCGTTCTTATTCCTCCTGGCAATTGATTGGATAATGAAGTCGTCGACGACGGGCCACAGGAACGGAATACAATGCGGATGATATTGCTTTACTATCTCACTCAGGGGCCCAAATGCAGAACAAAACCACCATTCTGGAAGAAAGGTCAAGAAGAGCTGGCCTTGTTATCAACACCGCAAAGACCAAAGTCTTGAAGATCAATTCAGGCTCAAACAGGAAGATCAGAGTGAATGATGCCGATATTGAAGAGGTGGACTCCTTCACATACCTTGGGAGCGTAGTAGACACAAGTGGAGGAACTGACGCGGATGTTGCAAATAGGATAAATAAGGCAAGAGGAGCCTTATCTGGAGCTCTGGTAGCATATCTACATCAACTAAGCTGAAAATATTCAACTCTAATGTAAAATCTGTGCTGTTGTACGGGGCAGAGACGTGGAGGATGACAGTCAAAACGATAAGAAAGTTACAATCATATGTCAACCATTGTTTGCGTCGAATCCTGAAGATACGGTGGACAGACAAGATCACAAACGAAGAGCTATGGGAGAGGACAGGTCAAATTCCAATGGTCAAGCAAGTGAGGAAGAGAAAATGGGCGTAGGTAGGCCACACGCTGAGAAGACCTTCAAACAGCATTACGAGGCAAGCATTGCATTGGAACCCACAGGGAAAACGAAAGAGGGGCCGCCCCGAGAATAGCTGGAGGAGGGATACGGAAAAAGAGATGAAGGTCCTCGGGAAGAACTGGAAGGAGCTGCAACAGTTGGCAGAAAAGAGACGTCTCTGGAGGCTTTTTGTTGATGGCCCATGCTCCAACTTGGAGCCAAGGGCTTAACTTACTAACTAGTGTTCGTTTTTCAGTACACTCTTTAACATGGATAAAGCGTACTTTGTCTTAGTGCGGGTTTGCGCTCGGAGTTGTTTTGCAGGACACTCCTTTCACAGCACACCTCGCGAGCAATGGTTAGATCTTCTAAAAGAGGTACATCCAATGAACCCCGGTCGCTTATTAAGTTTTTATTGTCATATGGAAAAATGCAAGGCTATATTTACCGAACAATATGCATTCCACAAAAGCTCACAAAGTGTTACGTGTTACGTATTTGATACATTATCCTTGTCTCTGGTGGATGATTCGGCAGATTATAAAGAGTCTATAAATGAGGAAGATCTAGTCATTTGTTTAACATCATGGGTAGTGCTGCAAGCCGTGTGCGTGGAAGCTTATCGCCTACAGTTTCTGTAAGTGACTTATGTCAGAGAAAGCAATGTTTAGTTGCGTGTTGCGGTAGTGAAGTTTTCACCTCAAATTGAGGGGTGGCACCGACAATCACGAAGAGGAAAATGCAAAAGAAGAAGGAAACGAGGACCTTAAATCAGACAAAACAACTTTTACAGAAAGTACGGTGTTATAAAGTGGATAGGAAGAGTCGACAAACTGTATCGTGTGGCTCGTCCGTATGGTTTGAAACGCACGCAAGTACTCAACTGGCTCCAGCAACAACCTGGCTATACCCTACACAAACATGCAAGAAAGCACTTTCGTCGTAACCGAGTGATTGTGTTTGATATAGATTCGCGATGGCAGGGAAACTTGGTTGACTTACAACATTTGATTCGGTGGAATAAGAGATACAAGTATTTACTACCCTGTAACGATGTCCTTTCCAAATACGCGTGGCTGGTCCCCTTGAAATAATAATAAAAAAACAGTTGCCTCTTTGGTGGTGGCCTTTGAAAGCATTTTCCAGGAAGGCCGTAAACCTGCGAAGTTGCAAACAGATGCCGGAATCGAATTTAAGAACATCACTTTTCAAACCTTCCTCAAAAAGGAGAATGCACACCATTTTGTAACCGACAACGAAACCAAGGCTCAAGTGGTTGAAAGATTCAACCGTACTCAGTTGAAGCAACTGACGTGGCGTATGTTCACCACCAGCAGCTCGTACCATTATTTGGACCAACTGAACGACTTAGTCAATCGGAATTACAATCAAAGCGTACACCGTAGCATAGAATAATGCATCAGAGGTCTAGAACAATTTGTATGGGAATCTGTTCAAAAAGTCAACAAAGTATAAATACAAAGTGGGAGATAAGGTCAAGACCAGAAAATATAAACGATTCTTTGAAGGTTACTTACCATCCTGGACGGAGGAAACCTTCTCTGTTGCTCAGAGACTTCCGCGCGACCCACCCGTGTATCGTCTAAAGGAAGCAAAATGCCAAACACCTGTTTCCTATTAAAAAAAATTAAAACGAAGGGGACAAGGAGCGAATAAGGAGTTGTTCGTACATTGGAAAGGTTAGCCAAAAAGATACGACAGTTGGATTCCACATAACCAGTGGTGGTTTTACGACAGACATGATTCAAGATAGCGACTTTTACGTGACGCTTCCCAGTAATGCCAGTAGTAATTTATTTCTAAGCAATTGCAAGTTCTCCTTTCGTGTAGCGCTACCTCGACAAATCCATCTGAAAGATGAAGAAGATTGCGAGGTAGGATTACATCAGATCTTGTATTTGCTCTCAATGTTTGACTTCAATAACGACTGCAAGCATTCTCGCATCATGCTGGGACGTCAAGGTGACTCCACACCGTTCGTATTACCCGAGGGCAAGTATCATACGGCATTAAATGTGACAGAAGGAATATTACCATGCCTGAACAACGCTGACCCACCATATAAGATTGAAATAACAGTGCCTGGACGATGATTGGAAGGTAAATTTAAACTCGCAAAGTGAAGGACTTATGATCACAATGTCTAAAGCTCGCGCGTTGGGATGGATAATTAGCAATTATTCCATGAGCGCGCGTTGGATATGAGATGCATAGTAAATGGCCAACTAGGCGCGTAGCGCTGAGTTGGCTATAATCAGTCTCATATCCAACAAGCGCGAATGGAAGAATCGTTTCATTAAATTCCTTAAACTCCAAAAGTTTGGAAGTGCGAAATACGAGCGAAAAAAGCGATAAAATCCGAGAGAAATCGAAAAAATTTGATGAAGATGCGATGCTGTGTCATACCTCTTGGTCAGACAGACGCAGGCTCATCGCATAAACATTTCTTACCTTTTCGCATACTTCTACGTCGGAATTGATCCAAACTTTTCACAAATGTATTTATGGTCGTTTTCTCATCTGAAGCGCGCGCTCTCGGATGATCAAGCGAAGTCTTCGTCGTTTTCAGTTAAGAAACTTAAGTCTAAGACGAACTTAACTTTGAAGTTTAGTGGCAACGAGAAGCAATTTGAGTTCAATACCGAGACGCTAGAATACGTTTCTCAGAGTCTTGCTTCGTGCAGTCGCTAAAATCCATTGTCGATCTTGGGGGCTCGGATAACTAAGAAGTCTCAGCGTTAATTCTTAAACTTGACGAGTCTCTGAACGCCGCCTCGAAGGCCATTAAGCGGCGGAATAAAGTCTGATTAGGATTGCCGACAAATATGAAGCTGGCTGGGCTGCTGTTGACGAGTACTTGTCTGATGAGGTTGCTTCGGGATCCGAAGACGAAAAGAAGATTCGTGCTGCTGAGCAGAGGGCTTTGAAAAAGAAGAAAAATGCCCGGGTTGAAAAGTCCGGACTGAGGTTGAGTATTTTTTCTTTGTTCTTCTTGGCTTTGCCCGTTCTTTATTTTCTTTAGCTGTTTTTCAGGTCGAATATTATGGGCCCTGCTGTACCTATTCCTCCGTTACAATAAATTCATTGTTATTGTATCATATTGGCGTGTTTTATGAGTGAGAGTGTAAAGCATAAATAAGTTATTTTTGGTACGCAGTTTCGAAAATAAATGTATTTATGCTCGTTGCGTTCTCTTCGTTGGCATTTTGGTTACGCTATGCGTAACACATTTACAATAAGGGAGTTTTTTGCATTCTTTTGTTTGCCGTATTATTTAAATTCGCTTATCACGTAGTCATCTTCACTTTAGGACAGTTCAGTGCCTATCGGTTCGACTGTCAATTTTTTTTTTATTTTCTCTTCTATTTCAGGTTGCCAGACGCCCATTATCGTCGTCTAGTTTTGAATGGGCTGCCTCTATTTCTTCCGATAACTTCACTAATTTTCGTCCTCAACCGCAGAAGAGCAGCTTCGGAAAAGCCAGGAATGACATCTGTTTCGCCTGTGGAAAGACTGGCCATTGGAGAGCCGAATGCCCCTTCACCAACTCCTATTTCACAGCCAGATCAACGTTTAAGCAGCTCCCAGACAAAACCTCCGGTACTGCTGGGCAGCAGTAGGCCATATCGGAACATGATGTTGTCAGTGAAACTAGTGAAGGTATTTCCGAATTTGGCCACGTTCCTATGGATTGTTCGGAATTTGAAAGTGCTCCGTTTGGTATACACATAGTTAAAGGTAGGCTGAGAGATCATTATAATTTCTGGTCTCAAACTTCAGAGGCCAATAATTTTATTCTTCGTGTCATTTAAAAGGGTTATGCTATTCCGTTTATCAGTGTTCCTCCCAAGGCCTTTCTCTATAACAATACTTCGGCTTTGACCCATGCCGATTTTGTAGGGGAAGCTGTTCCAGAGCGTCTTATTTCGGACTCTATTATTGACCCTCTATCCGTATCTATTCAAAGTACTGGAAAAAGAGTTTGATTTTGGACCTCCGTCATGTGAATAAGCACATTTGCATGGAAGGAGAAATTCAAGTTTGAGGACATAAGGAATGCGTCCATTTACCTTCCAACGGATAATTCATGTTTAAATTTGACCTTAAATCCGGTTATCACCATATTGATTTTTTTTGGATGATCATCACACCTAGCTAGTACCTTCCTACTCGTCTAGGTCTTTCTTGGGTTGTTAATGTGATTAGGAAGTCTTTTGTTTTCACAGTACTCCCCTTCGGGTTTCTAATGCTGAACATGTTATCCACTCTATCCGTGCTCAATACCCATTTTCTACTGCTAGGAAACTGGCCTGTTTCGTGGGGAAGATTATTTCCATGGGTTTTGTGTTTGGTAACATCACCCTTATCATGACCAGATATTCCCATTTTTATATTTTGCTTAGTTCTACGTGGGATAGCAAAATTTCCCTGTCGGCTTCCACCCTGAGGGAGTTATCATTCTTCCAGGAAAATATTCCCCTCCTTAATAGTAGTTGTCTCGTCTCCCACATTGTCATTATTCCCGTGTATGCTATTTCGATGCGAGTTCTACTGGTTGTGCTAGTTACATTCTGGAATTTCAAAATACCGTTTCTCATAAAATGTGGAATGTTGAAGAGGCCCGGAAGAGCTCCTCTTACAAAGAACTCAAGGCCATTGTTTTGGGTTTGGAGTCTTTTTTGCACTTGTTTAAAGGGCACACTGTTAAATGATATACTGATAATCAAAGTGTTTCTAGAATTGTTGAAACTGGAAGTATGAAGGAAGACTTGCAGTGTCTTGCGTTACGCGTTTTCTCTATGTGCTTGCTTAACAACATCACGTTGGAAGTGGAGTTGATTCCAAGATCTGCTAATGATAGAGCTGATTTTCTGAGCAGAATCGTTGACCGGCGAGTTAAAAGGAATTATTTTCTCATGGGCGAGGCCAAGTGGGGTCCACATTCCGTGGACCGGTTTGCGAACCATGAGAATGCTCAGTTGCCCCTTTTCTATAGTAGATTTTGGTGCCCTGGAGCAGAGGGAGTCGACGCATTTTCTGTTTGATGGGCTGGCGAGAATGAGTGGCTCGTTCCTCCCATTCTTCGTATTCTCTGAGTCCTTGATCACCTTGCCACTTTAGGGAGTCGAGGCGCCCTTGTCGTTCCTGCATGGCCTTCCGCCCCTTTTTGGCCGTTGATGTTTACTGCTGAGGGCTTGTCCCCGTTTATCTCCGACGTTTTTGAGATTCCCTTGGGTAGTGATGTTTTCTTCTTGGGCAATGGGCCTTATGCGTGATGACGTCTGACTAGCTAATTTCACCACCAAGCCTCGTTTGCACAAAATTATTCACCTTATTTGGACATGCAATAATGTTCGCACGTGGGGTTTCTTTTCAAGTTTTCTCCTTTGGGATTTAGCTCATGCTAAAATTTACAAGTTTGATTTTCGAATTCGAGGCTTGGTGGTGAAATTAGCTAGTCAGACATCATCACGCATAAGGGCTATTATCAAGGTGCTCTTTTCGGATCGCCTAATTTCCGGTAAAGGGTTATTTTTCTAAGAATTGATTTCTCTGCATTTATCTGAAGAAGAGTGAAAATGCTCTGAGTCTCTAGAGCAAAAAAAGCAAAAATTGTTTTCAAGAGGTGGGCTCTTGATTCTGAAGGTCAAATCGTCGAATATTGTACAAAGTTTATTTATGTCGCTATGCAAAATACACCAGGAACAAGGCATCATTTCTAGTCATGATAACCAACCGATTTTCTTTCTCATGTGCAAACAGATCTAATTGATTTTCGTAAATAACCTGTAACTGTTCTAAGGAGCATACTCGAACGCCGCTCGACGATTTTTTCGGTGCGCTGCCGTTGAAGGATGTGATTCATGTACACTACCTGAATTACATCCCGCACATTGTCAGACGCGACAACGCCCCCCCGACCAAAAAGGCGTTATTTATAAAACCGGATCGCTCCCATGCGTATTCGGTGTGGACAAAAGTGAATTTAATTCTCGAA
This sequence comes from Montipora foliosa, assembly GCF_036669935.1. Taxonomy (NCBI): domain Eukaryota; kingdom Metazoa; phylum Cnidaria; class Anthozoa; order Scleractinia; family Acroporidae; genus Montipora; species Montipora foliosa. The sequence continues at coordinate 12,252,671 of NC_090871.1, forward strand.
CAAAATCTTTCGCGGGAAGACCTAATCAAGAAAATGTTTAATCGGTCAGCAATTTAAACAGGTTCTGCGGCAGTGATTCCCGCGTGGGTGCTTAGACTTAAGTACTAGTTATCAGCGCTATTCTGCAGTCTGCAATGTGCGGTCTGCAGTTATCATACACCTGAAGGGGAAGAAGAAAAAAGAAGACCGAAGTTCGAACTTCAGGATTATGTGGCGCTGAAAATTAATAAAATGGAAAAGGAAACGCCCCTTCATTCTTTCATAAATCTAATTCATACATGAACTGGCTCAGAGGAGTCTCTGGTTTAACTTGAATGTATTGGTCGGTAAGGGCGCAGCTAGCCTTTAAACAGTTACAGAAACAGCTTATAAATTTCGTAATTATTATTAATTTTTTTGGTATCCAAAAGGCCGTATTTTCTTTTGCTTTCCCCGCTGAATCAACGTTTTATTTTGAAAAAATAAAGCAATGACTTCCGGTCTTATATATTAAAAAGTGCTGAAAGGTTGTCATAGACTTAGGGCCTCTTCGAATGAGCCCAGTTGGCCGAGCTGGCCCAGTTTCCGAGATCTAGACCCACGTCTAAATCCTTTGTAAAAATTTCGATGTGTTCATATGAGAGGGCGAGCTTAACCAAGTTTTTATTTCTCTTTTCTTCGATAGTGAAGCTCGGAATAGTTCCATTTGATAGTTAACGTAAAGTCAAAAGAAATTTGAGGTTGCTTAAGGACGGTGCCTACTAAGTTTTACTTTCTCCGCATAGTTTTCAACCAAGCAAAAATATTCCTGAATTCATAAGCACTACCCATAGGAAATCCGAGTATCTCGAGACGCACAGAACGTATACGCAATAACAATAGCAGGCGCCGTCCTTAAACAAAGAAAATCGAAAAATTCTAGCCAGGCTTGTTCGTTTGATTGGTCGCGTCAGTACTTTAATTTTCAAAAATGTCGTCTCGGAAACCGGGCTGAAAGTCACCATATGAACAGAAACCAATTTCATCTTGGTAAACGAACCAGCCCGGTCAATTGAGATCATGTGAAGAGCCCCTTCTTTAAGTGAAATTTAGTACAAAGTTTCCAGGTACTTTTCGTGCCAACAAATCTAATAAAACGCACAAGGCGGAAACGAACATGAACAAACTTCGCATTATAAAAGATAAACTGTATTTTGAAAACTTGACGTTTCGTATGTAGCAACATAAATCGTCAGAAATGACGGTTAAACCATCTGTATAAATTCAAAAAGAGAAAGAGAAAAGAGAAGAAAAGAGAAGCACTGGTAACTAGCTTATAGTGCAAGTTACAATCATACTCTTAATATTATTATATGGCAGTAGAGAAACAGTTTTTTCACTGCCAACGTTTAGATTCAATGTTGGATTTAAGTTCAGAATCAAAGTTTCTTTTATTTTATTTTACAATGGAGGTCAGACCTTCCATTCGCTAAAATCTCAAAATTGTCTCAACTCAAATGATTGAGGAACGACTCCCGGCTAAACGTATAGGTGGTTTGCAACCAATCTATAGAGACACAGATAACAATGTTGAAAAGTACAATTGCTGATGGACGAACAAAAGGAGCTAATGAGAGATGTTTTGTTTTCGTCCACAAACCTGGCGGCGATGATGTAACGTGAAAACCACCATTTGGTGATACTTGATAAGTGTGTTCGTATCAAACGCATGAAACAGGTGCTTAAATTTGCGGACATCAAATGGCTACTTTAATATAACTAATAATGCAATTGTCTACTTCAATGGCTCAAATTACTCCAGAAGGTCTTATTTCTCAATAGATCATTTAATTTTGCTTTGTTATTTCCATATTCTGTCAGTGACAAAGTAACGTCTTTCTCCCCAAAGTGGCGCTGTTTACTGACGTTCTGGGGGGTTAAAACAGGGGCACCCAGCGAAAATATAGTTCAAAGCCACTTAAACATAGCATTGTTAAACGTATTTCGGTATTTAAACGGTAGATATAGGCATATTTTTATCCCCCAAAAAATTTTCATCTGTTCGGATTTCCTAGATGAAAGTCTAGTGATCCGAAAATAATAGGGATCAAAATTTACCTTTTCGTAAATTTCAGCCAGAAAAAAGGCTCCCGAAAATTCTAGATGACCTTTTTAGGGTAAAAATTCGTTAACAATGGGCAATTATACCATTTTTTAGATGTTCGAAAATCCTAGGACAGGCAGGCAAGCAAGAAATTTTACAAAAAAAGTTCCAAAAATTCTAGACCTCAAATCGTCTTCCAGATATTTTCCGAAAATTGACGTTGCGTGCCCCTGTTAAAAGGATCATCCTGAAAAAAAGTTAAAGGAACAAACGTGGATAGTTTTCTGTAGTGTTTGTTATGTTACTTCAAGTAAAAAGAAATAAATAATTTATGTCATAAGGTGTTGTATTTTTCCAGTTATTTTACTCTCCTAAGGATAGCTAGTTGGAAAACTAATTGAATGACCCAAGCTAATGTACATTTTCTTTCATCGGTGAAAATACTTTAGATGACCCGCGAGCTCAATTACGGCATTTATTGATTCAACCCCTATGTACGTAAAAGGATTCCGTGGGAGGCTTTCACCGTTACCACGGTGAAAGGGGCTTAAAAGTCCTACGACTATGCATTTCTTGCTCAAACTGAACCAGCGAGTTCGCAGACCTAAACGTTTACTGCACAAGCAGGTCTCGAGTCAACTATTGCCAACAGAGAGTTTTACGATGTTGATCACCAAACATTTTTGCTGCTCACGGGTGTTTTTATTTTTGCAATGTTTGAGGGAGGTATGTGTCTTGTTCTTTTTTTCCTTTTTTGGTGTCGAACTCTTTTTGTAGATTTTACAGCAACTCGGATGAAAAAAAGTGATTGCAATTAACAAAGCCCGGCTGGTATGGCCAAGCAGTCCTAATGATGCCAGTTTTACGGGATTTTTCTTACGGATCACAAAAGCATGTTTCTGCAGACATTTCGAGTCATGAAGACTCAGATTTTATAGTTTAAAGTCTATGTAAAATGTCATATATGTAAAAATGTCCTTTCTCCGCGAAAAATAAAATTACAAAAGTAAAATGGTCCTCTCCCCGCAACTAGTCCCACCGTGTAAGCTTTGCACACGACGCCATCAGTCTCACGTACACCGGCCTGAGAACTATGTTTAACTACCGCCCATCATGAAATCTTAGAGTCAACATCTACTTTTAGATTGGCTCTTGTGCCCTGGCTAAATGGAGTGGCCAGTCATACCAAGTTTCAAACTTGCGATACTATGCAACGCCGCTTGGCTGCTTTTGTGTATTTCAAAGTAGCATATGTGCCAATTTGCCGGCATGCACCTATCCGCAATAAGTTATGCCAATTTGTACCTTGACAAGTAGATGTAACACACTTTGCATTTGAGGGTTTGAGTTGTTCTTATTCGCGTTATTCGACGTCCGCCGTGCACAGTTTTACGTTTACTATTTTCCCTAGCTCGTGCCTCTTACTTGTAATAAAATCTGATCTAAAGAAACATGTGCTTAGGAAAAGCACGTTTTACATTCAATGTTGGATTTAAGTTCAGAATCAAAGTTTCTTTTCTTTTATTTTACAATGAAGGTCAGACCTTCCATTGGCTAAAATCTCAAAATTGTCTCAACTCACGTGATTGAGGAACGACTCCCGGCTAAACGTATGGGTAGTTTGCAACCAATCTATAGAGACACAGATAACAATGTTGAAATGTACAATTCCTGATAGACGAACAAAAGGAGCGAATGAGAGATGTTTTCCTTTCGTCCACCAACATGGCGGCGATGACGTAACGTGAAAACCACCATTTGATGATACTTGATAAGTGTGTTCGTATCAAACGCATGAAACAGGTGTTTAAATTTACGGACATGAAATGGCTACTTTAATATAACTAATAATGCAATTGTCTACTTCTATGGCTCAAATTACTCCAGGAGGTCTTATTTCTCAATAGATCATTTAATTTTGCTATGTTGTTTCCATATTCTGTCAGTGACAAAGTAACGTCTTTCTCCCCAAAGTGGCGCTGTTTACTCAGGGGCACCCAACGAATCTGTTCCTCGCATTATCTGTTCCCCAGAGGAATCTTGCTGGCTGGCAAAATTACGGGTGTTTCGATGAGCTGGCTGGGAAATTTTGTTATGGATAGAGGTTTTGCTTGGGAATTACTGACTTTTTCTAGCATTTCAACCCGAGCTGGCTGTAGAAACTCTGAAGACTGAGGACGACTTAAAAAAAAAAAACCCCTCCCTCTCCCACAGAGTAGTCACAAACATACGACGGCTGGTCAGAGTGATTGCACTTGCGGAAAAAACCTGTTTTGTCCCGGTTTTGTTGCTTTTATTCGGTCGTTTTGGATCGAGGGATTTGAAAGCGCGCGGAATTCCTGGCTGGGAAATAAATTTGATCAGCTGGCTGGGAAACCAACCAATTTTATCTAGCTGGCTGGGAAATTTCTTGTGTGTCTTGCTGGGAAAAAGGAACAGATAATGTTTTCCCAGCAACACTGAAAAACACCTGAAAATGATTTAATAACATTTATTTTCATTAACTGGGGTATAATAATAAATTTTACAACAAATTGGTCGTTGGGTGCCCCTGTTTACTGACGTTCTGGGGGGTTAAAAGGATCATCCTGAAAAAAAGTTAAAGGAAAAAACGTGGATAGTTTTCTGTGGTGTTTGTTATGTTACTTCAAGTAAAAAGAAATAAATAATTTATGTCATAAGGTGTTGTATTTTTCCAGTTATTTTACCCTCCTAATGATAGCTAGTTGGAAAACTAATTGAATGACCCAAACTAATGTACATTTTCTTTCATCGGTGAAAATACTTTAGATGACCCGCGAGCTCAATTACGGCATTTATTGATTCAACCCCTATGTGCGTAAAAGGATCCGTGGGAGGCTTTTACCGTAATTACCATGGTGATAGGGACTTAAAAGTCCTGCGACTGTTCCATTTGACATTTGACGGAAATTTCCGGGATTTTTCGATGAATGGCAAGCACCCAGAGGCTTCTATTCACGGGCTCATCGCGAACACTGGTTAACACTTTATTTCTGTACTTCATCGGTAGGATTATCGTTATTCTTTCATGGACATCCAGGACCACCAGGTCCACCAGGACCTCGGGGTTACCGTGGATCACCAGGACGGCGGGGATACCCCGGACCTTCAGGACCGCAGGGACGTCCAGGAGACACGGGTTTGTTTTATTTAGCCTGTTGCTTACTATGTAAACATCACGATGTAATGGAAATTCATACCCTGAAACCCAGGCTCATAACTAACATAACATAAAATCAAAGGTAGTTACCTTTTTTCTTCTTAGAAGGGGGGGGGGACTATTTATTTGTCCTTGATCTTCAAGTAAATTTCCCACCTTCAATAACATTGAGCTCTCTCCTACTGAAAGCCGCTTTTGGTTCTCTTACCCGTCCTACGGACGCCTTGAATTCAATTCTCTTCGCGCCAGAAATGCCTCGGTTATTCCCCAAAAATCTACCCAGATTTCCTTGATATCTTCGCCCCTATCCTCGTTGATGCCATTGCTAAAATAGTATATTAATTTCTCGGCGATGGTACACTTCACAAATCCAATCCTCATCGTTCTCCGTTTTTCTCTGTTCAAACTTTGCGGATTTTTCTTCCTCGACATCTTTGTTGAGGCTCTCTGCAGTCACTTTGGTCAAGTTTTTGCAGTTTAACTTTCTTAAGATCTTGCTCAGCACGTAAAAATTAAGGTGAAACTTGAGAGGTGAGTTGATTCATTCGACGACTGTCGAAACAACTGGATTTCGGTTGCACTCTCAATTGGTATAGTCTAACCTACTTATTAAGAATTTGGTCCACTTTAAATGCGAATTCTTCGGCCATATCTAATACTGAGAGGACCACGTCGTTTGAGGCTACACTGCTCTCAAATAGGCTATATTGTTCTTAATGGCAGAAGCTTCGTGACAACTTGAGGAAGTTCTTCTTCTCCCTCCTTTAAACGCTTAGATTCTGGGGAATAAGATTCTTTGGGGGACATGAAGGTCTCTTCTTCAGCTGCACAGTTATCTTTGATTTTCTTTCACAGACGAAAAAGTCCATGTACACTCTCAATATTTAGAAATTTATTTAGGAAAGTCAACTTTTTTCTCCTCACCGTACCATTTTTGACCCAGGTATTTAGGTTAAGTTCCAAAAGAACATACTGAAAACCAGGTACTGTAAACAAACCTACCGTGTAATTAAACAGACCGACTTGAAGAAATTTTAATTACTTTTCACAGTAGTGTGCGAGCCAAACAAGGGGCATGGGACAGCTAGGTCTTGTACTACAGTAAAACCCTCACATAAATGGTAATTAACAGAAATGTAGGCCATCTAGGTTCTTAATACGGTCTTATTTTCTGAAGAAAAATTCGTGTTGTAGATACCAGTATTTAGTGGTATTCCGGCGGCCTTTGTCCCCTATGCAGCAGCCAGTTTTTCCCTTTCCCTAAAATAGAAATTTAAATTAAATTTATTTAATTCAGAATTTAAAACAAATCACATAAAAATTGACTATAATAGGTAAAACCGAAAGATCACATGAATCTTCAGAACATCAATCAATATTGATCTTATTGGCCCGGCAAAGTGCACCCATATTTTTTAGATTTTAGAAAATAAGAACCTGATTCAAATTTTAGGGTCAAAAGCTTCCCGATCCCGTTTAGAGGGGGTCTAATTATAACTGACAAATTTTAGGCTAACAGGTTCTTACTAGCGGAGTTTTACCGTATTGTATCAATGGTTTGAACCACAACCGACTTGAGGCGGTAGACTTTTCCCAACAGAACACTTTTCTGACAGTTTTCGTTTGAAAACGCGGTAACCCCTAGGAATAGTCATTACCAGACTTCTTCGCGTTGACATGTCCAGGGAAGACAGCGTTTGGAGCTTGCGCCAGATTTTTAAAAGCCCGCGAAAAGAGCATTGATCGCTGGCTACTCATGCTTTTTCAGCCGTTTCAACACGGGTTGATGCCGGTTGAAAAGTTGTTCAGCCAAATCAATCAAAAATGTTTATCTACTTGTTTTGTTTCTGTTTCGTGAATAGAACACGATAAAAGCTTAACCAACGTACCCAAAAACACTAAAATGGTTCATCCAAATAGAACATGAAATGTCATTGGAAACACAAATGCATGAAATAACAGTAGATCTCAATTTTGCAGAATTTACCTACTGTGTTCATGATAGAATTATGAATGCAAAGTATAAGGCCGTCACGTCATATAATGAAGGACATGGCCCGCAAAGGAGGACCACTCGGATTTTTTTTCAGAGTATCCTCGAGTCACCATTCCATAATATGTCTCTTGAATGAAGGAAAAGTTGTTAAAGAATGGAATATCTTGTCCTTCGTGGTGTGGTTAATTTCTAATCCTCTGTACTTCTTCGTTTGCAAACTAAAGCGGTGATTCAGATCTGTCACAAAAGTCTGAAGAAAGACCACAACCCTAGTCACTCGATTATAACTCCTTTCTTTTCAGGAAATAAAGGAGATGTTGGTCCCCCAGGGCCCAGCGGTCCACCTGGCCCACAGGGGCCTGAGGGAAAATGCAGATATAAAGGTAGGATATCCATTCTTGATGACAGGGCATGTTGCATTCTTGGCCGTGCTTGAGCAACCTTAATTTTAATAGCGAGTGGTATATTTGTCACTTCACCAACTCCAAAGAGGGCTGTCCATTTAAACAAGAAGTTATAGGGGCAAAAAATTAACAAGGGCGCTATCGAACTTCACCCCATGTACCTCACAACATGGTTGGGGTACTAATTAAAAGCAATTCGTTATGAAAGTGCATAGAAGCGCTTAATGGAATCGTTTGGATTTCGAAAGATTGTGGTGCTTCTTAAAGGGGCACTGCCATGCTAAATTTATTGTTTTAAGGTCAAAACTAGGTAAACATCTAAATTAGTACTCTAGCACAAATGTATAATATTCCTGACAACTCACTGAGATGATAAGAAATATAACATTCGTATTTAACTTTTGGAGACTTTCAGAGGACGACGTCTCCAAACTTGAAAAAAACTGGCCAATTTCTTCAAGTTTCAATCCATTTCAATCCCCTCCATCCTTGGCTGCAAACAACAAAGAACAGCTTCAGTGCACTTCAATGGCCATTGGCAACAAAACTACAGCATTATTTTTTGGTTTTCATTGATGCAAAGGCGTCTTTTAGCGTTTTGAATTTTGACTAAAATAGCGTAATACTGCCCCTTTAAAAGCACTTAACTTATACTGTGGCGCTTTTTCGACAAATTGTTTAAATTAAAAATGCTTCGAACTTTAGTCTAATTGCGGGAGGATCACGATATTTACTGTATTTCTGAATTTTCCATGGTTACTCGTTACTCTTTGCTCTAATGTGCCATGAACATGTAACATCAATGATGTGACATTAACTTTCCTTTCTTTAACTGACGATAAGATAAGAGCGTTTCTGTTGGCACTGACTTAGATTGCGGAGGTCTTCAGACTGAGGTCCATGTTCATACTATTTTTCGCCATATCATCATCATCATCATCATCATCAGTTTAATTGATTGATTTTTGGTTTGTATTTTTTTTTGTGTGTGTGTTTTTTTTTGGGCAGGTTATACTCTAGAGTTTCCAAAGAAGGGAGTCAAAGATTATATGCAGGTCTGGGGTATGCCAAACATGCAGAGTTTCACGGTCTGTTTCTGGGTAAAGACATCTAAACATCGCGGGACACCCTTCAGCTACGCTGTATCAAGAAAAAAGAATAAAGAGCTGCTCATCAAAACTCCTGGAAATTTTAAAATGATCATTGGTCACAAGAAAGTGTAAGTATGATTCCAACTACAGGTAGTAAAAAGATTATGAAAGTGCTTTTATTTGCTTTCAAATCAGCCCTTTTTGCCTCTTTCTGAAACCCCAAAGTTCAAAAGAATGCAATTTTTTTATCAAGGCAAGAAAGGGCTAATTTGAATGCAAAAAAAATAATAGTGGTAAGAAGGTAAAAGGTAAAAGTGACAACCATTCTATATTTAAGTGTATCACCATATACGTTTTGTTGTTGTTGTTGTTGTTGTTTTCTATTGTGAGAAACATAGGTTACATGTAATCACCGCCATTAAAACCCAGAAAGACATTTTACAGTGCGACTCTACTTTCCGTGGTCACTTGGCAGTCTTTTTTTTTCAACTTAGCTGGTTTCTAAACGTCATTTTTCCTTGTGTTCATTCTGGTTGTTTTAATGGTTATGTTCATTTTGTGGCAGTGGTTCCAGTGGTCCAGTGATCGAAATATCCCAAGGTCAGTTTTCGTCCCCTGAATATTATGCAGCTGCATACTGGAAGCCATAGTTTGCCGAAGTACATTAGAGGCCTGGGGTATTTAGGGGGGCACGCATGGGTAGCGTTGTGCGATTCCCGGACTCGCCTCTTAAGACTGTTGGGTTTGCTGGTTGTCATCTCTGGACAGACGGCTGAGGTGGGGAGGAAGGGGCTGAAGAAGGTACAGAGAGGGAGAGAAGGTACTCCGAAATTCCTCACTCCTTAAAAAAAACAACTAATTTGGTTCATAGGCCCTTTAAAGCTAAGTTTCGATTCTACCTTGGCGACGTTATCAAGTCAAATTGTATATGGATGAGACAAAGTTTATAAATAGGTCGTTTATCTTATACGCGTCCCTTTTCATGACCTCCTGTCCTTTCTAGTATACCATAAATGATTAAAATATTACAAGATTATTACAGTTATTATTACTGTCACTGTTACTGTTACAGTAACTGTTACTATTGCTAATGTCGTTGTTACATATTTGTGTTGTTAGTCAGCTTTGCCATGATGTTAATGCGAAACTTAGAACTTTCTTAATTAATGCCCGATGTTTTCAAAGAAAGCATTGTTGGAAGGTCTCGCCACGAGCGACGCGTCAGTTAACCACGGCAACTTCATCTACTTTACATTTTTCACAATAAAATAAGGGGTTGATGCTTGAGGCCTGACGAAACTTACTAGAAAAACTTACTAAACTTATTAGAATGAAGGTACTAATATGAATCCACTTTGTTGTCACAGTCGAACGGGAGTGTCAGCAAACGATGGCGAATGGCATCATATCTGTGCAACGTGGAAAAACAGCGATGGTGCATGGAAATTTTACAAGGATGGGGAGTTGGCAAAAGAAGGAACTGGCTTGAAGAGAGGATACACCATCCGGGGTCGTGGTTCCTTGACGCTGGGACAAGAACAAGGCAAACTGGGTGGAAGATTTAACCGAAAGCAGTCTTTCAAGGGTATGCTGGCAAATGTCAATGTCTGGGCTGATGTGTTGCCGCCATCTGAGATCAAAAAGATGTCAGGATGCTGCATGGAAGGCGAGGGAGATGTGTACGATTGGGCTTTTTTCAGCCTTGGCATCAAAGGCAAGCCTCGCATTACACCTCCCACTTGTCCCTGTGCTTAGTGAAGCGTTTTTGAGTCCTTTGCCCAACTTGAACGGCCGATAACAAACGTAGAATGTTACAATAGTCCTAGTGAGATAAACGAAGATATTGTAACTTGACCTTTAATTCTTTTAAATCGAGGTTTTAGTTGAGGGAATGGAGTAGACCAGTCTATGTACCGACAATGGAATTAATAAAGCTATGCGAAGCAAACTTGCGGCTATTGTTTTACAATTTTCTCCTCCCATATTTTCAAATTTGAGAGCAAGAGTCTAGTTATGAGCCTCTAGTTTCGCGCGCAATGTTGCATGCCTCTCAAAAAGCACTTCTTACTCCGGAGATATATTAAATAATTAAGGGGGAGGGGCTTCAACCTTAACTTCAGAAGTGCAATGGTTGCTACGTTCGAAATTTTGTCAAGAGCAACTTTTGGGCAATGTGAAAGGTTCACGTGGAGGGATTTTCGAAGAAATTATTTAAATGAATACCTAACAACGCTTAAGGTTATCCCCCTGTTTTGCACTGCGCATTCTTTACCGCGCATATTTTCTTGCGTCCGTTGCATACGCACGAGCGCGCTCATGTACATAACACTTCAGGTTTTCCTGGAAATAGAAAAATTGCGGTTTTCGCCAGAACGAGCATGGGGACCCATGTTTTTTATTTTACATACTAAAAGAAGATCTTATTCTCTTTGACATATCCCGATTTGAAGGATTTTTTATTGTCCAGATTTTCTATATTCACAGAAGATCACCGTTCCGGTGAGGTTATTGAAGCTTGGATGGAAGAGAACAGACGGATAAAGTTCCAGCAATCTTTCATTCTTTCATGTTTTTCTTTACCTTTGAAAGGTTTAACTTCAATAAACACTGATGTTCTCTCGAGAAAATAAGACCTATATCTTATTGCTTCTGCCCCGTTTCTGTGAATAAATCGAGCCTCTCGGACCATTACAGGCTTTGTAAAAACTGTGCTCACATTTGATCAAAGTAGGTAAGAACTACAGCCTCGAAGCGTAAAAACGTGAATGGAGACCCCTCTTTTTATTGCATTTCTTTGATGTTCTAGACGTAGATATCCACTTCGCACAGTTTTCAAAAAATTATATTGCGACTTTTATTACGGATGACTGACCTTAAGTTACATGCATGGCGCGTGCGCACCCAATGCCAGTCTCCAGCCACACTTTGAAACCAGAAACATCTAGAAACTCTGAACATCGAAAGGGTACAGAAAAAGCAGCATTTTTCGTCTGATCGGAACCGTAGTATTGCTTTTCAGAATCTGTAGCATTGCTGTTTGCAGCAAAAATACAGAGAATATTTTGAACGTGTATCTTAAAAGGCCTGTGAGGTGATAACTTGTTTGAAAAACACTTGTTTTTTTTTTTACTAAATCCACTCTAAAGATTATGTGTTATACAGTTCTTTTCCTATCGCCATAGTGACTGATCTATGAAAAGATGAAATTTCCCAATTCAGTTTTAGACTTTTTCTATTCGGTCACTTGTAAGCCGTACCACGCTTGATCAGTATCCTCAAGGCAAGTAAACAATCAAACCCTCGCGAATTGAAATTACTCCCTTGATTTCAATGAAATTTTGCAGACTTCTAAGAACCTCGGAATTTCAGCGAAAAAAGTCCACAATACAGT
>NC_090871.1:12274795-12279795 GCF_036669935.1 Montipora foliosa
AGAATATGCAACTCATTTCCATTTGAACGATTGTGCACCAGGACTCGCTTTCAAACTGAGGCATACAGCCACTCGGAAATGGAATATTGAACTCTGCTCCTCAAGAAAACATAAACAGTAACATTTACCCTAACGCGCTAAAAATAACGCTAGTCAGTAAGCCTTAACGTTTAACTCATTGTTGGAAGTAGGTAGCAAATGGTTAGACTTAACGGAACGCTTTGAACTGGGTGGAAATCAAAATCGCGCGTACATTCAATAGGCCACTTTCGATCAATTAAAATTCTGCTTGAAAGAGAGGTTTAGACGACAAAGGCAAAGAAAAGTCGATGATGAGCTAACATCTTTCACATTCATTGCAACTTGTTTCTATTGTTTTTGTCCTCTCTGCCTCGCTATCAAGCTGAAGATTGATATTTCGAAAATGGCCTATTGCGCGCATTTCTGGACACAACTGCATAACAAGGCCGCCACTGAGGGAGAGTGAGTGCCTTGGTCCCATGCACGTGTTAACGCTTTTGGATTTGAGATTACGGAAGACCAAAGAAAAGACAGATTGCCATCTTGAACTAGTAATTCTCACCTCTTTCCAAAGTTTTCTCTGTGCATCGGACTTCTCCTTTGAGCTGAGTTTTGTAAGCTGTTGAGAAAACAAGCACAGTTTTGAAATCGTCTGCAATCTTCTATTGAGAGGTCTCGCAAAAAAAGCCGAGCTAAACTGATTAGTTTTGGATGAAAACAGGAAAGCGTTCGTTAACAATAAATTTCGTCATGTTTGTCACGGTCGTGCAACAGAATATAATGCGTCTTTTTCCATCCCGTTAGTGAGTGAAACAAACTCCCTGTTTGATTTAGTCTGCAGTGCAGACGTCTTTTAGCGGAGGGAGATTTAGCACACTTTTTCCCAAATATTTGGCCCACATCTTAAATTTCTTAATCTAATTATTAAAGTTGGGAGAGAAAGAAATTGCTACCTTCCTAAGAACACAAGAGAGTACTCAGGGCTCTACTTTACTGGTGGATTAAGAACCTTTTGTGCGTCACCTAAGGACAGAGAAATATTTCTGGCCTGCAATCGAACCCACGACTTCCGGATTAGACTAGGGAGCTTACGAAACGACGACGCGGACGGCAACGACGACGCTACAAAACAATAGGTTTAGTGAGCAAAAACAATGGCTCTGCACGCTCTGCACGTGCGTTTTACATTTTGGTACATTTCTTTGCCGTCATCTCCTTAATGACTACAAAGGTTCTGTGGAGGACGTTAGCACATGACGATGAATTTTCAGTTCTCTCTCTACGCTTCCAACTCACTCATACCAGTTTAATTCCTCGACAGTTACTACACATTTTTAACGCGAAACGACATGAAGTAGTTTCATAGTGATATGAATAACGCGAACTTGTATTTTCAAATGAAGTCCTCGTAGCCGTCGCCGTCTTCCTCGTTTCGTAAGCTCCCAATTACCGTTGCTCTACCGACTAAGCAGGAAGGCCAGACGGGAGTAGGCCGCGGGAATTTCGGGACAAATCAGCTCGGCCTAAGCCACATAATAACTATAAATGCGGAGTGTTGTCCTCAGTAGAGTATATATAGATATATACATGTATATATAACTAACTGCAGACGGTACTGTTTCGTCCTTCTGGGCCTCATCAGTGCAGTGCTGATGTCTAGGATGGAGGTTAAGCTTAAAAAGCCACCCCAAATGTCCCACACATGTGGTAAATCTAAGCCATTTTTTTTCCAAACGCAAAGAACAATGGTACAAACTAAATAGCCGATACGGTGTTCTCGTTTTCTGTATCAAATACAACGCTTTTTTCTGCCGGGTACCATGCTGTAGAACGGCACAACATTAGCATCAAGAAGCGTCGTCAAATGAAAACAAGTAACGGTTGATGTAGGTTACCTCCGTACAACTGCTTTGGAGATTTAGGTTTTCTTCTAGTAGATCTTGGTTATGAGCGGCAATCTGAAATTATAGCAAAAGAATGGTTTGGACATCCGGTAAATGAAATGACGCCATGTACTGTTTCGATAGCGGCTCGGGAATACTCGGAAAAATCCGATTGCTCCTTTGCAAGCCTTCCGGTTCTCTAGTTCGGATGCTCCAACACTAAGGAAACTCGTGGGAGATAGGCCGTTAAAGTAGGTTCCGGTGACAATTGTCAACTGTGAAAACTGTCACTTGAATTTATAACAACCTAGTGGCCTCCCAGCTCCCACTGGCCTCCATTGCCTGAGTGGCACCGGTGCCATCCGAACTAGTACTTGTAATCGGAAGGTCGAACGCTGGACACTCGGATTTTTCCGAGTATCGCCGCGTCACTATCGAAACTATATTGGGTTCTGGTCGCAACTCGAAAATGGTTCCGGCCTTTTTGATTAAGTGTGAATGATGTTACATGAACACAGGCGATTCAAAACGAGGTTCAATGTTTCAGCCCCATTCTCCACCGGATTACAGGTACCGTTAAACAGATACAAAAGAAGACTGGTAAAGAATAAGGGAGCAAACACTCCTTGCAGAAAATTCACAAACCTCCTTGAGAGCCTTCTTCATTTCTTCCAGAACATTCTCTTTCTCTATAAGTTCTTTCCGCAAAGCGTTGACCATGTCCTACAAAATGCAGGCGAACCGAAAGATTGGACAAAGCGCCAATACAACAAACCCACCACAATCGTCAATTTCTTTTCTATGGCAAGTAAAAAGACTGCAATACCTCTTCTTGTCCTAGGCGCTCCTGTAAGCTGTTTTGTTCTTTCTGCGTTTGATAGTGCAGCGCCTTCATCTTCTTGTGCTTATTCTCCAACACCTTCAGATAAAATAACACAGTGGAATTTCTCGCGAATCACTTTGCAATAATTAAATAAATAAATAAATAAATAAATACAACAACAAACAAAACAAACGACAAAAAGCTTATAAGTTATTTGCGAAGCTGAAGAGGTCCAAATAAGAGAGGGTAAAACAAAATAAATGAAACACAGTCCACCCAAATTTCCCACTAACACAATGTAACCGACGGACATATAACCTCCGAACGCTGGGGTTCCAATAGCGCTATAGAGTGTTTTCATGTGACGTCACGGCGGCCATGTTGGCGTTCCGAATAAATGGAACGGCGGCCATTTTGGTGTACCCAACTAATCCTCCGGGAATTTAGCTCTATTATCATGCATACGTTTTCCTTTGTTTCGATGAAAAAACGCGGTTACTGATCACGTGAGTGAAAACACTCTATGCCTAATCATACAACAGTAACAATTATTCGCCTTAGTAACCGCATTCAACTTGCATAAAGCGCTGGAAGATGGACGTGTGCGACAATTCATTTTTGACAGTCAGAAAAAAGTCCGATCAAACAGTTAAGCTTAAATACCACCGGCGCCAGCCTTGACGTTTTGATAATACTAAACAGATACATGTAGAAAGAAATACATCTAGTACATGTGGATTCCCAGCGCCGCAGTCTATTGTTAACTTTTAACACGTTTTCTATCTTGAACATTTCAGCTAAATAACCACTTGATTCTTGATTCATCAACGCAGCCTTGTAGAAGAGGAAAACCAGCAATTTCTTCAGAAATCGTGCTGAACAGCAGATGTTTGTCACCCTGTTTGACGTTTCTTGTTATCTTTACCTTGTTTGTTCGGTCAAGTTCACTCTGTAATCTCTCGTTCTCCATCTTAAGGTCTTCAAAGTTTATAATTGACACTGGACCGTCATTGCTGATTTTGTTTAGAGAAACCTGCAGCCTGTAAACATAAAATTTCGCTGTCATAAAAAAACAAGATAAACATCATCCAACACATAATTACACTGCAAGCAATGCAAGCAATTCAAACAGTACAGCGAGAAAATGGGCTGACCAGTTGACTGAATCGAAAAGGTACCGTAGGCACTGTAGACCCGGATGCACAATTATCGGACATAACCGAATTCTGTGGGGCGTGAAAGAATCCACGGACTATATGCAGAGAGTAGGCAACAAAGTGATCCTGAGGGATAGACCTTCATACAGCGGACCAAAATGGCGGAAGATAAAAGTTAACCATTGTTATACTTATCAGGCTTTGTTGATTAGGCATTGTTATGTTCGCTTTGTTCTTTTCTTTTATGGACGTCAATTATTCCGGATACGGTATATGAAAGACAAGCCAGTTGAGCTCCCAGTATAGACCTTATTCCAAAATGGCCGTCATTTAAATATTCTTTTGTTTTTATTCAAATTAGCCCTTGATGCCTCGTTCTTGAGCTGAAAATTCAAAAGAATATTTTGCCTTGCACGAGGCATCAAGGTCTAATTTCAAGTAACCTCTCCTCTTCACAGCCCTCCATTCTCTTCTCAGCTGGTTGGATAGCGTTCACGAGTGCCAAAGTGAGGCGTTACCTTTGCACGTTTTCCTTCAACGCAGTATTCTCAAATGCTAGTTTTCTGGCTTCGTCATCCTGTGAAGAGAAAAATAACAAGAAGCTATAAGAGCGCGAGTAACTCAATAATTAGGACAACCTGAATCAACTCAGAAAATCCAAAAAACACAATCAAGAAAAAAAGCATTCCGATGTAAGAAATGAACACGCATCATAACCGCGTTGAGTCGAATCTTAGTTTAATTTTTTTCCCCTGAAAATGCGGGCTCCTTTTCCCTAGAGGTGTACTCTGGCATAATTAAAAATGAACGTCGAATGACGGAGGCGAAGCTCTTGAAATGATCTTATGTCTAGAAAACTCGCGGCCAGATGACGGTCATCTCATTGCAGAGAGTGCATTTACCTTATTTCCAAAAGCTTTATTCATTCGTGCTAATTTCTTGTCTTTTGAGGAAATTGTTTCTTTTAGCTTTCCGCACTCCTCGCGAACATCCTTCAGGTAAATATGTCAAGGCAAACAACTTTACTGGTTAAACAAGTTTAACTATATCTAAAATTCCGACAATTTGGGCAAAACACATCAGAAAGAAAGTATTGGCGTACTGGTGGGAACGCTT
>NC_090871.1:12287295-12309795 GCF_036669935.1 Montipora foliosa
AACAAATGGTGAAATTACTCACTTCTGTTGATGACGATTGTGATGTGATGCTGCAGTGATTGTCTGTGATCACAAAGCTTTAATTTTGCGGAAACCGAGAATGGTCTGTCAAACACCACATGTTTGTCATATGACAGATGAAAAATGGAAAGTTATATTTTAAGAAGCTATATTTTTTAACAGAATTCAATGCACATATTTGGCAAAAGTTGCATGGTCTTAATCACAGGAAGTAACGTTTGAATGAGTTTGTCTTGACGACAAGAGGCAAAACTGAAACAACTAATTTTAAGACAAATATTTTTTAATCAAACCCTGCACCAAAAATAGGAGAGAGCTACGGCTACGGGTGAATGTCCAATAAGACCGCAAATGACAACGAAATGTTTCCAATGCAAAAATGGAGAAAATTTTCCGCATAGCTTCATACTTATCATTTATCCCTCGTATCCAGTGAATGACGATTTTCTTGCCTAAAGTGAAAAAAAGTTCTAAGAAGGAACGTACAAATAAATTTCCGCTTCTGCCGGTTTCTATGCGGAAATGTTTTCCACGCTTACGCAGATCATAAATTTTAAGCATGCATGGCAACCCACAAATAAACTTCAAGATTAAAAAAATAAAATAATTGTGACCACAGTTGTACTTTGTTCGCATGATTGTACAATTAAATTTCTTTTGAATTTGTTAAGACTCACAATTTAGCGAAAGCTTTGAAGAGATCGTATATGGTCGGAAATGTATTATCACTTCTCTTCAAACCTCAGGCCTAGCAAGTCTTACAAGAAGCCGAGCTAGCGTCGTTCGGATCTGAACTTGATATTCCATTGCCATTTGAACACTTACCACATAAAAGGGTTGCTTTCAGTTTCTTTCCTGGATCGATACTGTTCCAGAGAGATTGATCTTTGACTTCCCAATGCCGAATAATTCAATACCGGTTTTAAAACTGTCAAACAAACTGCTTCAAACAAAGAGCGTTTTAAGATTGTGCCATTGTTGACACGACCGCGAAAAACAAATATCGATCGCCTCTTACAAACTGTTACAAACAAACTTCTTAAAATCAACACAGTCTTCAAACACAACAGGGTCGGGAAATCATCTCACACACTCAACAGTGAGATGAAATGCGCGTCAGAAAATTATTCCTTCCGTCTTCTGCATTAAAAATTTATGCCAAGAGACGACCATTTAGCTGTCTTGCATGAACAGCAGTGCGTGACGTCACGTCACGAGCGAAGAAAACCCTCTTTGGTAAAAAAAGATCGTGGATGGGGAGGGTGCGGGGCTTGTTACGGTGTCAACGTTCAGAATTATTTGGTTCTCCTCTGAGCCACTTCTTTTCTATTTAAATTCGTGACTAGTTTCATATTTTCCACGTTTCCATGGACTCTTCACCCAAACAAACACTTTGAGTACGTTATCAAAAAAATGATTGAAAACTACTGAAGCATATGAAATGAAAACAGTAAACATTGCATTGTTTTATGAATTGCTCAACGTTTGTAGTTGTAATTAAGAAGAGTGCTTTTTTCTTCATACAGAGTCCAATACTTGATGCATTGTCTGTGAAAAGTGCAAATGCTATATTTTCTTTTCGCTCTGCTCCCTATTTAAAAAAATCATTCTTCGAAAAGAAACCGACAAAATATCAAACCAAGCATGTTTTCAGTGAATCAATGGCACTTTAATTAATGAACAGTCCGTCTGAGAGGCCGTGTTTGCTGTCTAATTAATAAACGATATGTTGGATCTCAGCTTTTAGAGGGGTGCGGTCAGGATATGGAGTAGACTTCATATGTCACGTCTCGAATTCTTCGGTGTATTGGTGTGACTTTTATAATGATAAACAATAAGTCAAGGCGAGAAAATTGAATTCAAGTAACAGCATTACATGTAAAATATGTTCGGTAGGGTACTTGCGATCTTTTCTATGCTTTTGTCAATGAACAAATATTTGCCTTGTCGTGCGACCAAATACCATCGTTTTTGGAACCATCATCCATTTTCGTGTCTACTGCACTGGCACAGCTAGACACGTTTGTAAGTCCGCAAGTAAGTAAGGTGAGATTTTTACTTGTATAGGTATCATGACCAGCCTGAATAGAACTGCTTGTTTAAATGGGTCAGACCAGCGGAGCTGGCTAAAACCTCTCCTCAGAAATTACGTTTTCAGAGTGTAGTTAGGTTGCATCATAATTAATCTAGGGAATGGTTAGCAGGAACAATACAGTCGCAATAGACCATTTTACAGTTGTGGCTAATTTACCAGGCCTAACAATGGAAGCGAGGCTGCTGGTGACCCTGTTTTGATACAAACCTTCATGCTTTTGTAATGTTAATATGGACTAATTAGCGTTACAACAACACAATTTACATGATAAAAGCAGTGAGGTCTGTATCCATGCAAGGTCACCGGCAGCCTCGCAGCCATTCATAGGCTTGGTCGCTGAGCAAACAACTGTAAAATGGCCTATTAGATGTTGAACCGACCGTGACCCTGCACAATCTTTTGTTTTTGGTTCGCAAGTTAATTTCGAATAAATTAGTCCAAGCTTTTGATTGGTTATCCTGCCGAAAAAAAGCGTGTTTTTGTCGGGTTTTGTGCAGGGTCAAGGCCAAAAAAGCGAACAAAAACATGAAACAAAGAAACTTGTCGAGTGTCATAACCAGCCTACATCTATTAACTATGGTTGCATTTTTAATTCACTGATTCAATACTTCAATTCCTGCCAGCCACCATGAGAAATTAAATTCTAAATTTTCACAAATTTGAAAATTCATGGCTGTTCGTACAAAGCCATTGTGCTTGTCGTCAACCTTCAGTGTTTTTAACCAGAGTTGATGGAGAACAAATATTCTGTACCTGTATGCCTCGCCAACCTCCCCTTAAATAATGGCTGTCTGCTCACTATTTCTCATACACCCTAACTAAGAGATATCTCGCCAAACAGGCGACTCCTTGCAAACAGTTTACGGGTTCTTTACCGTCCCAAAGGTAGCTGGTCGTTGCGCTAACTTTATCACACACAAATCATAGGGATTGTGGAGTCTAAGCTTAAAAACGACCTCTGATATTTCCCATTGCGTTCAACCAATCACACATAATCCTATCACTGAAACGAGTACTCCGACCGATGCACTTTACAAGTACCTATCGCCTCAACAAACTTTCCCACTTTATTTATTCTCCGAAATGGTCACAAAAGTATTGTGATGTATTTTTTAGAACCTTTTTATTAAAAGACTCACTATTTTATTCACTCTGAAAGACTGGAAAAGTTTTGATCCATACATCCACGTCCCTTTTTAACTTTTTAATGGGTGTTTCTGCTTTGGTGGCCTCATACACCGTAAGCCTTTTTAGAGACATTACTGCCAAGCCGGCCACTTCTGTTGGAGAGAACAGGACAGCCACAATACTGGGGACTCCATCCCCTACTCTTTTTCGAATATTGTGTGGGTTCTTTAACGTCCCATAGGAACTTATGAACATAGAAGATATTTGTGATACGGGGCCTACTGTTTATAGTCCTTATCCGAAAAGACATGAAAAGTCTAACCATTTGCAGATGTCATTACAAAGGATCTTTTGTTTGGAGCTGTCGCTCTGTAAGATTACCCGGCCAATTGGCGAAGCCTATAAATAAATAAATAAAATAAAGGAAGCACTTTCTCGTCAGTTATTTTCAGATCCTGAGTGTTGTCTGAGCCGGGGTTCCAACCCGGGACCTCCCGCATGACAGCCCCATGCTCAACTAATTGAGCCACCGGTGCGCGGTAACCGAGTAATGAAGGGGAATGGGTTGAATCCGGGTTTACGTCACAAATTCCTTCGCATCGCTGTTTTCAATAAAACTTTAACAATGCAAAGCAGTCTTCGTTGCGCGGTCGTAGTTTTTCCACTTGTAAGGAGCCTCTAAAACTGACAGTGTCTCCGAGCCAAAGAATTAGTGCTAGACAAGTGCAGAGGACTGTTTTGCGGAAAGGGAGACACTTTAACCTCATTACCAAAACGAGTCCTAAGACTAAATTTGTGTGAAGGAAAAGAAAGTTTTGAAAAGTCAGAGGTTTCGCATTTCGACTACACCCTAGTAAACTATGGCTCATTGCACTCGTCTCCTTGTTCAGGTAGAAACCCGTTCGGATCTCAGTCCAAAATCTCACAATTTTCAAAAAGGTGCTGATAATCACGCAACAGGTTTTGACATGAGCTAAGATCAATGGCAGCTATGCTGCTCTGGTGTCTTCTGAAAAAAAAAGCTATTCAAACTTACCAAACGAAGTTTATGTCTTTAGTAAGATATAATTTATTCGTTCCAATATATTACAAAATGAGCGTTAGCTTTAAGATATTTATGCCGCTAGATAAATAAAGAGCATAAAATTGGTTAGCTAATAATTATAAGAAAAAAGGCAAGACCAAACTAAAGATATCACAACTTTCCTCTCATTAAAGTACTTGGATGAAGCAGAAAAACTCTTCAGAAGAATTCCCAATTTAAATAAGCGCTATCAAATTGAGAAGAAGATTCGCCGGATGCTTTGAGAGAAAGCAAGAATTTCTAAATGTGATACATACCACACTTTGCATCTTGTTTAAGAAACAACTTCTGTTTTAGAGTTGATCGCGTTATCAAAGTTTGGGCTACCTTTACTTTAATTTGATAATTTATGCACTAATCGATAATTAACCAAAAAACCCACGGTGAACTATTTATTTACAACTCCACCCACCCGTCCCCATGTAACAATTATAATATTTTACATTCATGCTTCCGTATCCAACCCAGTTGCTAGTCCCAGTGATAAGGATTTTTCTCTAGTGAATTTTGAAGCGTCTTCATTCCTTTATAAACAGACAGCGACTTCTTCGCTCCCTCGGTCGTTGGAGTAAGTGTCGCCGCTTTTGTTTTAACAGTCGTGATAACCTCTACTTCACCGCCGCTTGCAGGAAGAACTGCGCTTGCGCTTTTTAGTCTTGCAGCTCCTGTTTTCGATTTTTGCTGCTTGCGCTGTTTTTTCGCTTTTTCTTGCTGCCTTCTAACCATAGCAATCTGTTCTCCTTTAGCTTCCATGCGAGCTTCTAAGCTTTCAAGTTCCCGCCTAAGATCTTCCTGTATTCTTGGATCACCAGATTCTTGTATTTGACGAGACAGTTCTCGGTGTTCGCTGTTGAGATTCAGAAAAAAAAAGGCTCTTTTTCAACCTTTTCCCCGGAGGCCTTAATTCTTTTGGTTATCACCCAGAAAAACGACCTCTGGCTTGTTGCGAACTACGCCCGGTAGCAGTGAGGCCTAGGGTCTATCTTTGGGACTGTAGAGGTCTACGTTCATCCAACGTTATCACAGGCATTGCATGCCGTGGAACAATTTTCATACACGAAAATCCTGCCAAAGCTGCTACAATAAGCAATGCGAAAGTGTCAATACAAAAACAAACGGTCGAAAAGCCTGTCGATTGAGGAGGGACGAACCGAGCCTAAAAACGGCTGCGAAGGAGGCTAGTTGAAGGTCACGGGTGGACCTTGAAAATATGACTTTGCCCTGTCCTAAGTCTTTCACGATAGCCCGTATCGTTCACGTCGTGCAATGTGGACAAATTGTCCTAACCGTAAATTGGCACAAGCGGTTTCAGAGTAAGAACAGAGCCGAAAGAAAGATTCGCATTTGTATGTTCGCGTTGTCGTTAAAGACTCAAATTGATAATTTGGCGTTTGTTGTTACGCAGAGTACTGCAAAAATCTGAGCTACGATACGTGCCGCGCGAGCAGAACGAATATTTTTCCGCTTTTAAAGGGAAACTGTCACGAGAAGCGCATGCGCTAGCGTCTTGTGAAAACTTGAAAAGTGTTAGGTTAACTTTTTTGAAGTTGAATCGACAAATTCAAAATGGTGTCCACTGGGGACGGTCATGGTGGATAAAGGAGAAACTCCGGTGGATATACGTGACTCACGCGGGAATCCATGATGGCGGCTCGAGAGCAAACAAACTCGAGCATGCGCAGCTCATGACAGTGCCCCTTTAACCAATGATATTAGGGATATTAGTGCGCTCGACTCCGGATCGAGTGGTCCGGGTTCGGGGCCTGGCAGGGGACATTGTGTTGTGTTCTTGGGCAAGACACTTTACTCTCACGGTGCCTCTCTCCACCCAGGTGTATAAATGGGTACCGGCGTAATGCTGGGGGTAACCCTGCGATGGACTAGCATCCCATCCAGGGGGGAGTACAAATACTCCTAGTCGCTTCATGCTACAGAAACCGGAGATAAGCGCCGGCCTGATGAGCCTTCTGGCTCGTAAGCGGAGACTTTTTAACGATCTGAGGCGCGGTCGTCAATGAGAAAGCCACGAAACAACAATATCATTGGTTAAAAGGGGAAAAGTAATCGTGCTGCACGTGCGGCACGCATTTTAGCAAATATTCGTGCGGTACTCTGCACAACAACGACGTGAAATCACCAAATTTTAGGTTTTGACGACAACGCGAGCGCACAAATGCCAATCTATAATTCTCTCTGCTCGTGCCAATTTATTTCTAGGACACTTCGCCCACATTGTACGACGCGAACGAGATGACCCAACCGCGATAAACTGACGATAGTGCAAAGTTATGTTCTGAGGTGACGTTTTCGTCGATATCGCCGTCGTAGATCGTAAAGTCGCCATTATTGATTTGTGGCGTTGTCGATGTTGTGGCCGTATTCGTTGCTTACCCTCCTTATTTACGGACTTCCGCCACTTCGGAGCCAGTCTGAGGTGGCTCCATACTAGTGTCTACGCAGTGTTGTTGCAGCGAAGACCTACTTTGTAACCGTTGGAAACCAACATTGTTTCCAATTTCCGAGACTTTGTGAAAGAGACTTGATAAGCGGGACCAGCCAGAGGTCGTAGTGCGGAACAACAGAATCGCGGCCTCTGGGAGCAAAAGTGCAGTCTTGGCCGACTGGGCTACAACCTCATTCCCAGGGTCCTCTCTCCTCTCTTCTTTCTCCCTCGAGAAAATACTAGGGAGCTTTAGTAACGACAACGGCGACGGCAACGAGAATGTCACAAATTTGCAAATTTACTGGGGAAAATAAAAAAGGCATGGAACGCTCTGTCCGTGCGTTTTTCATTTTTGTCTATTCCTTTGTCGTCGTCACTTCAGCAAAAAAACAACGTGAAATAGCCAAATTTGAGGTTTTATTGGGGACGCCAGCACTTGGAGATAAATTCTCATTTTCTCCCCTAAATTAAGCGTGACCAGGAGCCCATCTGGAGCGTGCAACTTCCATACAGCGTCTGTGAAACGGCGTTTTCACAAGTAGGTTTATTTTTAGACTACCCCTTCCCGCGAATTAGGTAAAAAAACAAAGGCAGTTCCGGTTCGGTGACCCTATGACGGCAGCTTAAGTTCTTGTAATTGGTCATCGGGCTCCTGTGGGAGTCTCATTCGCGGGAAATTCAATCTAAAAATAAATCGGTCTGTCAAAACGCCGTTACACGAACACAGTAGAGTTGAAGGCTCCGGGTCATGGGCTCCTGGCGTGACTCATATCAGTTTCATTCTTGAGAGACTGCCACACCATTGTCATGTTAAAAAGCTTGGAATAGTCTAGAAGTGATTAAAATAACGCGAATTTATGTTTTGAGAAAACGTTTTCGTTGCCATTCCCGTCGTCGTTGCAAAAGCTCCCTACTTTCTCGAGGGAGAAAGAAAGAGGCTGACTGGGCCATAGCAAGGTCTCTAGCGGGCCAAAGGCAACAATTCAGATTCTGAAAATGCGAAACGATAATAAATGTACTTACAAAGTGATGTGTCCAAATTCATCCTCAAGCCCCAATAAAAGTTCTTCAAAGCCGTTTTCTGAATCACTGGAGCGTGGTGTTGAGCCCGCACTAGTAGTGTACCTCTTTTGAGCTCGCTTTGCGGCAGCGTTACAGAGCGCAGGGTTGTGCGCCTTCATTAAAGACAGCACAGTCTGTACATTAGCACCAAGAGAATGTGACTTTGAAGTTGACTGAAAGAAGGAAGCGGAACACTTTTGTGAGGGCATCTGAAGGAGCTTAAGCGACGAGAACGCCAGAAAAATGCACATTTACTCAGCCTCATTCCCAGGCCTTTTCTCCACTTTCGGCGAAGAAAAGCCTTAGGAACGAGGTTGACATGTGAACTTTGCACGCTCTGCTCGTGCGTTTTACATTTTATCAGAAACCCACAAGGGTTGAAACGTGTAACGCGCGTTCACAGCTTCCGGATATTCAGTGCGAACTGATTGGTTGAATGTTTCAGTGGTACTTTTTCAGTGCTAAGTACCATATTTGGAAACCCCTCGCTCTTGTTGTTCCAAATATGGTACTTAGCAAATTGAATATTCAGAACTTGTTTCCCAGCACACAAGGGGCCGTTACACGTTTCAACCCTTATGGGTTTCTGATTTTATGTAATACATTTCTTTACTGCCAGCTGTAAAACGTTGTGGAGAGGATAAACAGCTTTCTCTCTCTCTCTCTCTCAGAGTTACTCGGTCTCTCCTATATAACTTATAACAAGATGGTTTTCTGCAATGCCGCAGCTTGGAGGAACAACAACGTGTATTCAAAATTTATATTTAGGCATCACGCAAAATGCCAATTGTTCTCGGGAAAGCGAGTAAAAGGCAAATCTCTACGACCATTTCTACAAAATGGCGTTCTTTCTTAGTAATTGTAGTTCCTGATATTGTCTCCGTGATTTGAATATCCCGTGCAAGTGCTCTATGAATAATTGATGATGCTCGGCCAGTAGCCCTCTCGGCCCCTCGACCATTCTGTGCGATGGGTGACTCTTTGGAAACTTGCCATAAATAGCCCTTATCAGAGTTATTATCGGTTTTGCCACACAAACGAGGAAGGGTGTCATTTTGTATTCAGTTGACCCTTAAGCCTCTTTTGCATGTAGTTTTAAACAAAAGAAAATGTGCCTGCAGGCTCAACTCCAATGAGGTCTATTCAATGGTACCGCAAGAATTGTGAGCTTTCTTCTTGTATAAAGGATTTAAAATTACGTACCTGACCAACAACGAATGGAATGCTTCCTAAATTTAGTCGATAATGATCAGGTGGTCGAGCGCGATTGACTGCGGCGATTGGTTTGTGTTTTGTAACCTAAAAAGGAAGGACAATAAAGAGTTGATAAGTTCTGCCAAGAAATCACCGATCAAACACTTAAAACACCAAACAGCAAATGTATATGTACATTTATTTCATTCATCGAGTCGTTCCACGGGAACACATGAGCCCAACAAATTGACCTGCTCCCAACTGAGCTACAGTCATAGCATCCAGGTGATCTGGTGACACATTTTGGAGGACTGGGGAGAAAAATTTTAACGCCGTATCCCACAACCGCGCGCCGCCTTGAATGTTATTTCCGAATTCAACATGGCAGAGGCGAGGTTAAATCACGACGGTTTCCACTTGAATGTTCAGTCAGTAACAGGAAATGTGGGAGACACGGAATGATCTGTTGAGTTTTGGCGATGGAAATACTGCAGGAAATTTGAAAACAAAACCTAAGGCCGCGCGCGGTTGTGAGATACGGCGTTAAAATTTTTCTTCCCAGTCCTCCAAATTACGTCACCAGATCACCTGGATTGCACCACTATCCGGCGCAGAGGTCATGGGTTCGAATCCCGTTGAAGCCACCTGAATTTTTCAGGAGTGTGTATAGAGTGGTTTTCGATTGAGTGTCGGAAGTAATTAGCGAATTACTTTGGTTTTGCATTACTTCACTCGGTGATTGGTTCAAAGTTCTCGCGCCACTTTTTCAACCAATCAGAAGTGAAACCAAAACCAATCGTGGCTCGCGCGTGCACATTTTCCCGCGCTTTGTGTCGGCTACGTGTAATTACTTCGAGTTTTGATAGGTTTGCCGGATTGTCTCCGTCCTTTTTGATTGGCCAAAGTAATTACTTTGGTTTTGGTTTTACGACACTCATGTGAAAGACGCTCTATAAGTGCGAGGATAACTTATCCCTTTCGCCTATACCCTGCACTTCAAATATATACATCTATTTCAGTACTACGTGGTACTATCTAACGCAGAAAACCAAACAGATAGTTTGAGTTGGTGTGGAAATGGCTTCAAACAGGGAATGTTCTTTCCTTGATTATCTGGAAACAATTCCATTCTCTTTGTATAATCTTTTGTTTGTGTAACTCTTGTCAATGTCCCAGTGTCTTTCTGCTTATTTTGTTGTGAGAGCCAATAATATTGTTGTACTCTAAGTGGCCCGCTTACAAAGAATAGCTATGCTAACTGTGGGCTACAATGGTCTTGTTTGTACGTGATTTGTTTATAATCATAGTGAAGTGAAAGTGAAGTGATCTAGCGTTCTCATAAATTTCCTGGGATTTTTAATGCTAGAACTACCCTTTGATAGTTGATTCTGCCAAGTAATTGCGACTGCCTAGGTTCTTCTCGTCTTCGAGATCGCCGAATAAAATCCGACATTACTTTATCAACCAATCCGCCTAGAACGCACAAATTTTGCCGCTCTTTACGATGGCGCGACTGATTGTGTCAGTCACGTGGTAAAATAATTTCCTAAGTAGTCATTTTAAAAGGCTTAACTTAAACCACTTGAAAATAAATAGATACATATACACCGTATAAAGTGTGGGATTAAGTGTTTTTAGGTCATTCCACGTTCTCGTATCTACGATCTAGATTTCCGGAAGCCGGGCAGGACTTTAAGAAATACTTAGTGACTAGCTGCCAATTTTTTTCCAACCGTGAGTCCATGTATCAACGGATATATATTTATCAAAGGTAAGTAGACTTAGTGGTAAATCTCGCGTACAAGCAATTAGTGTTTTACGTCAAATTATGCCGAGATTTAAATGGAGTGTCAGTTGCGGAGTACTTTACTGCGATTTTCATAATTCTGCGGAATCTCACCTAATTAAAGCGCTAAGGGCCAAAATGCGTTTTGGCTTCCATCAATCAAATTTCCGAACATAGCCGGGAAGATCGACCCGAAAGTAAATTGGAGTTTTTGTTCACTTCACAGCTCGAATTATCATGATATCTTTTTAAAGGTTCTTCAGTAAAGAGATTCGTACATATTCCATCGCTTTCCATCGGCGTCGAGTTCGAATGTACAAATGTACCGTGGGAACCAAAGATGCTGATTGGTAGGTTATGTCACGCATCAATTGATTTCGTTTAATTGGTGAAAGCCAAAGCACAACTTGGCCGTTGCTTCTTGAAGATAAGATTCCGCAGAATTATTAAAGTCGCAGTAAACATCCTGTCCCGCTGTCAGATACGTAGATGCAGCCAACTAAGAGCTAGAATTAGAACAGTTATCAGATAACATTTCAGAAGGCAGGGCGAGTATAGATTTAATACTGTAATTAGTCAAGAAACTAAAAACTTAAAGGGGCTGTTTCACGGCAGTGCAGTTCACTTTGCCACGGAAAGGCAACCGGAAGTACGCTGTTTTTTAAACTTGTCTTGACACTTCAACATTTTAAGTTTCTAAGTATCTTTTCACGGAGGAGACGTTTAGTTTAAAAGTCTTGGAGAGACTACTGTCCTTGCATGCAAAATGTTCACTTCCGGTTTCCTTCGGTGGCTCAAAAACGTCATAAGGGAGTTTTAAGCACGCGACGTTTTTGAGCCGCGGACGGCAACCGGAAGTGAGCTGTTTTCTCTTTTAACTTGTCTTGTCACTACCAACTTTAAATTTCTAAGTATCTTTCCTCCATTAATTAAGGCGGCGAAATACGAGATACAAAAACCCTCAACTTGTCGCGCAACATTGTTTCGTTGCAAGTTTTGGTCGATGTTTCGCGTTTTTCACCTTGCATGATCAACTTCACCCGCAACAAAAACATTTGTTGCGGGTTGAAGAAATGCAGCGCGCTGATTGGTTGGTTTGCTAGTACACGAGCACATAGATTTGTTGAGCGACAAGTTGTGAGCTTGATGAAAAACGAGCAACAAAGCCAAAATTTGTTGCTCAGAGTAGACCCGCGCTCTACTTTTCGCAAGAACTTTCTTCAACCCGCAACAAATGTTTTTGTTGCGCGACAAGATGATCATGCAAGGTGAAAAACGGGAAACATGGACCCAAACTTGCAACGAAACAATGTTGACGCGCCAAGTTGAGGGTTTTTGTATCTCGTATTTAGCTGCCTTTAGAGATGCGTATTTAGCCGCCTTTAGAGATGGTTACGTCAAAAATCTGGGAGACGCTACTGTTCTGGCATGCAAAATGTTCATTTACGGTTACCGTCCGCAGCTCAAAAACGTTGCGTGTTTAAACTCCCTATTGTCTTTCCAAAACCGATTTTCCTATTTGTGGGTGTCAGCGTGGCTGAGTAGTAAAGGCGCCGGACTTGAAATCTGACGTTTCCCGATTTGAATTCCCGCTCTCAAACACATTATCAAGAATACCATACTTTTCTTTTTTTCTTTTTCTTAGCCTTTGGCGGACGGGGCATGTCCATGAGTATCCTATTGGTTTCTGCTACCGATTCCAGCTAAAAGAGAATGTTAATAAAACTCATGTTAGGAATATTGGCGGTACATGAACCAGTGTGAGTCCAATCTACGTGTAGCGTTTGCACGCGAGAAGTCCTACAATGCTTGGGTCCAACCATGTGAGGCACATCTGCTGTGGTGATCAATAGTTTTATTTACAATTAAATGCATAAATTTTTTGATTTATGATCCACAGATTTTGCTTTATACCTGGAAGGTCAACCAGAGCCATAGATCCACATTGGAGGCTTCTCTGACCTACCCACTGCAAATGTGACCTCTGGTACCAAAAAAAAAACGATGGCTATTGAATAACTAAACACATGATAATTTCTATCTGGTAGTAAGGACTGCCCCGTGGTAATGCTCATGCTTCCCACCCTTGCAGGCCCAGAATCGAATCCCGCGCTCGAACGTGAGCTGAGATTTCTTTATCCAATCATATTCCAAAGGTTTTCCTCTGGTTTTTCTCCCTCAGTAAAATGGGCGTGCTTGGTGATGCACTCTGAGGTCATGCACGGATCATGTTCTGAAACCGACCACCAATTCCTTTGGTTGGAACCACCTTCTTGACCTGCACCCTTAAGAATTCATGATCAGTCTCTGACTAGACAGCAAGAAAGGGAGATCAGCAAGCCAGAAATAATAATAATTATTAACACTATTAACCTCAGCTGTCTTGTCCTGCACAAGCTTTCTCTGGTGAGCCTCTTCACGAAGCTTCTCTTCTAGTTCTCTGATCTTGCTCTGAAATCAATTATAATGAAGGAAATGACACATAATCCATGGCAATTTGTTTCAATGCAAATCAAAGCATGTACCTTAGATAAGCCACACCCCCAAATTTTGAGCATGATTTTGAGAAAAAAAAGTAAAACTTGAAAAAAGCACTCTGGCAAAAAAAATTGTTTGTCTGTTTGCAGTTGTTTGTGATAAACTTGCCAAAACCTAATGCAAAGTATTTGCAGCAACCTAAGAAGTTAATCAACTCTTAAAATACCTTATAAAAGCTTATAAATCTTTTATAATTGATTTCCATAATTCTTGGGACTGACAACGGTTGTCTTCATTGTTAAAGCCCAACATTTGAAATAAAAACGATGAAATTTGAGCGAAAATAAAGCCCAGGGAATGATACAAAACGTTTGTTTAATAGGTACGTTGTACCATGCAGTCATTTACAGAAGGAAGTCTGGACCGAGTCACGTTCCCGCAATCAGTTTAAACAACATGGACATCAGCTGTGCCTGTATGTCATGTTGACAAAGACGTATGGAAACATCTACATCTACATGGCCCAGCACTCTGCAAAGTCCTGCCTAGGTGGCCTCATACACCACAAGCCTTTTAGTACAGTGCTTTTAAAGGGACATCTATTTCTTCTCTCCTTTTTCGTACGAGACAAGTGTCTCTTCTCTCTTTTTTTAGTCTTGCTCACTTTTTTTCACCGCTCATTTTTTCCTGCAGCTCACTTTTTCTTTCGCTGCTCAATCTTTTGCTGCTCACTGCTTTTTTGGGTGTCTTGAAAACAAAGACCCTTAAGACCCTTAAGACCCTACAACTTGAAAACAAAGAAATTAACCCAAAACCCTCAATTTGGCTAACCCTAGGCCTAAAAACCAACTTTCAGGCCTAGTTAGGCCTAGGGTTAGCCAAATTGAGGGTTTTGGGTTACTTCCTTTGTTTTCGAGTCTTAGGGGTCCTTTTTTCAAGACGCCCCTTTTTTTCCCGCTGCTAACAATTTTTTACGGCTGTTCAAAAAAGTGAGCGAAAAATAAAAAAATAAAATTGAGTGGCAGGAAAAAAAGTGAGCGGCAGAAAGAAAAAAGTGAGTGGACAAAATCAAGATTAAAAAAGAGAGAAGACACACTTCTCTCTTACGAAAAAGGAGAGAAGAAATAAATGTCCCTCTAAAAGCACCGTATTTTAGAGACATTACGCTATGCTGGCCACTTTCGCTGGAAAGAACACACTTACAGAGGCCACTTGCCTCGTGAGCTCTCCAAAAGAGCGTGGTATTTTCTTGCAAATGGTGGAGAGATCAGTGTTGAAGTGATTGGTTTTTAGTGTTATTTGTGACTTAATACAAGCCAGTTTACTCCCTCAGAAATCAATGGTCTCGTATATAAGCCACACTCACCATTTTGAGCCCAATATTTCGGCAAAAAGATGTAGCTTACACACAAGTTTTTACGGTATCCAAGATGATGAGGGATTGTGCTCCAGAATACAGGAAATGCATTCTACGAGTCCCAAAATTTGGGACTCGTAGAATGCATTTAAATTTAATTTCCCGGGAGAGGATGCCCCCGGACCCCCCTACAAGCTCATGCATGCAGGCCTTGGAAAGCACACCATTGGTGTGCGTTGCCGATTCTTCGCCTACTCCTCAGCTTTTGCCACCTACTAAAATTCTTATATTGAAAACCCTTACTGGACACATCAAAAGCTGCCGGCAACCAAAGTAGTTCTTCCCACACAAAACATGTCACATCAGGGAAAACAATATAATTTACTGTATTTACTTCAGCAATAGAATGTTGTGCTGTCAACTTCATGTGATCTCTCTCCAGCCCAGCCAGCTTTTCCAGCTGTCCTCTTA
The DNA here is from genome assembly GCF_036669935.1 of Montipora foliosa. Lineage (NCBI taxonomy): Eukaryota > Metazoa > Cnidaria > Anthozoa > Scleractinia > Acroporidae > Montipora > Montipora foliosa. Next base: position 12,302,415 of record NC_090871.1, read on the forward strand.
TGTCCTCAGATGTTTGTTGTGCCGCTTGTTTTGCAACCATTGCTGACCTTTGGATTGCTGTGTCCCTGTCTGTTTCGGCTGTCTGGACCATCTTGCGCATGTAATCCAACTGTTTTTCAAGCAAATTGCAGCGTGCTTCAGCACTTTGTAGGTCATCTTCTAACTCTAAAATGGTGATTATATAAAAACATGTATTGTTTTGCCCACTCAAAAATATAAATCTGAGGGTGGGAAATCAAGTCCTGATACCCTCTCTAATAAGGATAATTATATGAAAACACACTTTACAGATCGCAGACGAACAATAGTCTCTGTGTACACTGTCAGTGGTTTTCAGTCCTTTGCATTCAAGTCCACTGTAATAATAATAGTAATATTTAATAATGATAATGATAATGATAATGATAATGATAATAATAACCTTGCAATTGAGATTGAATGGTTGTAGGGAATGAAACCACAACTGTGCCAGTGGTGATAGGAGCCCTTGGAAAGGGTGGAGAAATACATTCAAAAGATCCCAGGTAACATCCAAATCAAAGACCTACAGAAGAAGATCACACTGCTTGGAACATCTCACATCCTAAGAAAGGCTTTATTAATCAAATAGACTTCTTAACACATCCTAACCCTGGGTCCCAGGATTAGGCCCGGTTATTATGCTCTATCATGGATTCAGATAAAAAGGAAATTCATAATAATAGTAATAATAATAATGATGATGATAATAACAATAATGACGTGACAAATAATTAAAAGGATAAATTTGCTAACATAAAAGACTTTTTATCATCTTTTCTAAAGGGTTCTAATTATAGCTGAGCACAAATGCTCTATTAATAGGCCACTTGCAACAGACCAGTCATATGACCAACAACATTTTTATTGGTCAAACATTAAAAGTCACGTTTCGTTTAGGCTTAACCAATTCACCCCTAAACCAGCCATACTTAGTATTTTACTCTGTCTAACACCAGACGATTTTACTTGTCAATGGGGAACCCCCGAAACCCCCAGGAGTCAATGGGTTAAGGTCAAGATTTTATGAGAATTCCAGGGACACTTTTGCCCTTGGCTCCAGTGAAATTTTTTCATAGTGGTTCAAGTCTAAACATACCCTGCGAGCAAGTGGGTTTCTCCTACGCTTCCCGAGAAAGAAACCACTGCAAGCAACTGTTAGTCTCTTTGAGTGTGCTGCCATCCAGCACCAAGGATGAATAAATTAAATTTAAACTGAAAAAACGAGTTAGTAAACTTGTTTTGGCACTTGCGTGTGCGTTCATCTACGTAACTGCTGTGTCTGGACAAGCCTGCTGTGTAGTGATTTCCCACGAAATAAGACGAATTGACGTCAAATACATCACGTGGGGTGTGACATACTTTGCACATGCTCAATGGAAAATCAAACTATTGGTCACAGTGGTTTCTCTCTCGGGAAGCGTAGGAGAAACCAACTGCTCGCTGGGTAGTCTAATTAAATAAGCATCCTTCGATGAAAATTTACAAGGGTTGATAGAAAATCTTTGAAACATGTCTGAATCAGCTGATCATCATGTTTACGAAAAAAGAGGTCATTTGACAGATTGTTACAAATGGCCTATTGGGGAGACTACGCAACCTCATTCCCACGGTCTCTCTTCTCTCCCTCCTTTATCATTAGGGAGTTTTAGCAAAGACGATGGCTACAGCAACGAAAATGTTAGCCCAAAATATAACTTAGCGCTTTCGCAAGTATTTCGTGATTAATCCGTCTTCTTCACATTGTAAAATACAGGCGAACTTATATTCAACTATCCTGTAACTGGATAGGTACGAACGGTTTTAAAGTCAAAACTGAAAATGACTTTTTCATTGTTATATGCTCACATTGTCGTCAAAACCTAAAATTAGGTGATTTCACGTTGTTGTTTTGTGGAGTAAGGCAAAGAAATGCATGGAAAAATGTGTTGCACGTGCAGCACGAGCATTTTTCCTTTTTCAACCAATAATATTCTTGCTTTGTGGCGTTGCCGTAGCCGTACCTGTCGTCTTTGCTAAAACTCCCTATTGACAAAGGAGGGCAGAGAAGGAAGAGAGATCCAGGGAACGAGGTGACTCAACGAAAATCAACTGAAATAAAATCAAAAAATTGGTTGAAGGTGCATGAGTGTTCTCTTTTGGCACTGTTTGTCAACCATGCTCCCTACTATTGCAAAAAATATTCTTAAATAACCCAATATCACAATAATAATAATAATAAGTAATAATAATAATAATAATAATAATAATAATTTTATTGCCCTTACGTTTGTTTTGTTTTGCAATGACTCCTTGAGTTGATTCTCTTGTTGTGAGTTCCTTCTGCAGCACATCTTTGTAATGTCGTGATTCTGCTGCTAATTTCTTCAAGTTGTCTTCAGCATCTGCTCGCTCTAATTCAAGTTTGCGAATTTTTTCTTGCAGTCCCTTCAGTGCTGACACCACCGCTATATGAAAAAAATCGATCTAAGCACAAATTTTTAACTCTGCCAATAAACATTGCAATCAAAAATTACTGACTTTTGCACCAATCTTTGACTGCATTTCTGGTTCATTCACCATTTTACCTCTGCTGTCAGTAGTGTGAGATGCAGTTCCTCCTGGAGATGGATACAGATTGTCATGAAAAGAAGACACTGAACCAGTTGCTCCAGGGAAAGAGGAATTAGAACGGATACTAGCTCTGTGTGGTGAGTCTATGCCATATCCTCTGTAAGCAGGTAGCTAGAGGAAGAAGAGAAATGCAGTGAACACTGACCCACAACACATACACCTTCAGGTCAAGCCGTTTAATTATACTCTACCTAGTTTCTTTAGCTACTTTATTACATTCTGACGAGTTGAACTTCAGTCACTTGCATAAAAAAAATGACCAAATAATAACAGTGGCATTTTCATTAAAAACCTACTTAGTGTCAAAATTGGCATCATTTGTTCTCTGTAAAATGGAAAGGATTCTATATGTAACAATAAAATATCTGTACCGTAAAGAAAAGTGTTACAGTAATGAAAAAGATTCTCCTTTCATACACAAAATGTTGGGTACAACGTATTGATAAAGAAATGGGCAGACAACTTCTTTGTACCTTTCAAAACTAAACTAAACATAATTTAATAACAGGACAATGTTTAAAAGCAGCTGTATAATATGTGGGTTTCGAAAAACACTGTCCCCCGGTCAACTGACCCCCGGTCAACTGACCCCCTACTGACTCCCCTACTGACCCCCTATAAAATCAATGGGAAAATGAATACTGCTTACTTAAGCCTCAAAAAACGTTTTTAAACAGCATTGTTCAGCAATATTTAAGTCTAAGCACCCATTTTAAAAGGGTTAGCTTACATGAAGTAATTGGCCATCACAACAATAATCGAAAACTAACCTTTTTAAAATGGGTGCATAGACTTAAATATTGTTGAACAATGCTGTTTAAAAAGGGATGTTGAGGCTTAAGTAAGCAGTAGTCATTTTCCCATTGCTTTTTTAGGGGGTCAGTAGGGGGGTCAGTAAGGGGGTCAGTTGACCGGGGGTCAGTGTTTTGTCGAAACCCATAATATCTACATTTGTACTGTATGCAACAGAAAGCTTAAACACACGTTCAATATGCTGAATATGACCTCACAAATCATTCGATCGCCCGGGCAAAACAACTGTTCCTCCATTGAAACTTGGAAAAAGTAAATGAATGATACCTCATTGCTAGGAACATACTAAATATAAACAATTTTTACCCTCCAAAGAGTAACTTGATCATGCATGAATAGAGTATTTGTAACTTGCATTGGAGGTAGACGGGCGACAGATAACAATAGAATGTCTTACCGCTCCATCCCGGTAATCCATGATTTTTTTAAGAGACAGCTGATTTAAATAATTATGTTTTAAACTCCGTAATTTACTCGAAAAGCACCGTTTCAAGGCCTAAAAGAATCATTTTGCAGCAGTACTTTGTCACGGCAACGGTGATCTTTGGCGTCCGTTTGTCTGTAACAAATCTCCGCTGTACAAATGTTAAACTGCGGACTCAGGGAAAAGTTGCGGCTGTCCCCACTCCAGAGAAGTATTATTTTGTTAAGGCCTGGATACATAGTCGTTTTCCGCCATATTGGTATGTGGTTGAAATGTTGGGAATACTCTTCTTAGTACTAGTCTGCACTCACATCTAGAGATTTTGCAAGAGATAATGTGGAGAGCAAAGCGCTCTCTCCTTTCATTGCAATTGAATCATCTATTGTCGAGACACTGTAGAAGGTACACTTTTTTATAATTAAGTTTACATAAATTTAGGTAAGGTTAACTTGTAAAATAAGGTTAACGAAACTCTGATCTGGATCTTCTTGCAGGGACCTGAAAGCATTGTGTTTTTTGGTCACTTGGGATTAGTCTTTATTTGGAGTTGTTTCTATCTTTTGTTTCTTTTGTTTTGCGTAATCTCTGTTTCGGTGCGTACCAGCAGAAGAAACCGAAACTCTATGATAAATAAAAAATTGTTGATCTTGCAAATTCATGTACAAGCATGGAATAATACTGTATTCGTAAATGCGATTGATAGATCTACTTAATGTTTACCTAAATGTTTTTGTTCGGAATGCGTCTCTCTAGTCTCACTGCAGATTCCTCAATTAACTGATAGGCCCTGTGACATTCATGCATGCCATTGGCTACCTCTCTATCAAAAAAAGAACAGCTCTTTGCACTCAGTGCACTGTGCAATGTAAAGCTCCTGCTAAACAGTCCATTATTGTGTGATTTGCTGTTATGTTTAGCATCTCATCTTGACTAGTATTTAACCACCTTTTTTGGAGCTGGTAAGGAAAATGAGGTGTATGACAACTGCAGACTGCAGACTGCCTACAAATAGCGGTGATAAACAGTGTTCAAGTGTAAGCACCTATTTTAAAATGGTTAGCTTTCAATAACAGTGAGTTACTGTAGGGTTAGTCTGCAGTCTGCAGTCTACAAGTGTCAGACAGAAAATAATTCCCTTGGATATTCAGCAATTAACGGCAAGCTGTACATGTTCATGTGCGTGCACATGTTCAATTGGGAATAAACATGCAAGGTTTTCGAGGCACAGACAGCAACCGAAAATTAGCTGCTATCCTTTTTAACTCTTGTCTTGACAGTACTGACTGGGGTACAAGGATGGCGCAGTGGTGGGAGCACTTGCTTCCCACCAGTGCGGCCTGGGTCTGATTCCCAGACTCGGCGTCATATGTGGGTTGAGTTTATTGGTTATCTACTCTGCACCGAGAGGTTTTTCTCCAGGTACTCCGGTTTTCCCCTCTCCTCAAAAACCAAAATTTGATTTGATTTACGTTAACTTGTTAATTTTAATTTACAGTGTCCCCAATTTAAGTGCTCTACGGTACTAGAAGATTAGGCACTTTAATGTACAGTTCTTTCCTTTCCTTTTTACCACATTTATAGTCTGACTTTCTCAAAGCCTGTTTCCACTAGTAGATAATCGTGGCTCATCTGGGGACTTCATCCCTCACTTTTGCTTGCACGCTTTCTTTCACAGTCGACTTGTGGCAAATCTAACATTTTTATATACTGCTCGGTATCTTTTGACTATTACTCGGAGACAATAGTTATAGGGAGAGACCACTGTATGTCCTGGCCTGTGAAATGTTCAGTTCCAGTGTCCGTCCATGGCTTAAAAACTTTACGTGTTTAAGCTCCCTTGGTAACCAAAAATCTCAAAGATTCACACTTACATATTATAATTATAAAGCTTCTCAACATTCTTATACAATTTATTTGAAGCTAGATACATGTATGTTATGCTCTTTTTGGATTTTGCAGGGCTGTTCCTACACGTGGTCTTTCTTTGGTCAAGGAGGTTAAGAAGCCGAGCTGTTTGGAAGCTGCAAGTGAGTATTCTCATTGACTTGATAATTTTGGTATAAACCTATTGATAGGGATGAGGTCATGTTGTTTATTGAGGGATGAAAAGCATTGACTAAATTCCTCCCAGGGTAATTTAAAAATTTTAATTATTCCAGAAGAGTTCCAGGAGGAGTGACTAAAATACCCGGTAAATGCACTTCACTTTACTTTATCTGCTCTCTGTTTTTAGAAAGGGGAACCTTTTGTTTCTAAAGAAACTTCGGTACTGTGTTGGTGGGGATGTGAAATACAGAAATTGGTTTATCAACCTTGTTGATATCATGGTAAATTTACCACCATAGAGAAATTTGAATGCTGTTGTTTCAAGCGTTAGCCTTTTGTCAGAGCAATTTTATGAACGACTAATGCTTGAAACATCTGCTTTCAAATTCTCTATGGTGGTTAATTTACAATGTACCATTGACAACCCAGCCGATGAACCCATTTCTGGGTCTGTCTGTTTGTCTATAGATCCATCTGTCTGTTTATTGTCTGCTGTGATATATTTAATATACAATCTCTCAAAATTGGTTGCCTTAATAGTTTTCAGTAAAATTTCGTCTTTGATAGAAGTAGAATTCTGATATTCTGTTTTGTTCAAATAGGTAATTTTAAGCCAGGAGACAGAATTCATGGCTACACAGTAAATAAGGTACAGAACTTAAGTCTGATTTCACCAGCAATGTTTTGGCTGTAATTCTGAATGCTCTTTCCTTTGCTGCGGTTGTTCAGCAATATTAGTTGACATTAGGATCAAAACCAGTATCCTGACTACGAATGCTGTCATTAAAACAGGAATAGTGTTCAACACTTACAGTATACAGTCTAGCCAGTGGGCAAGTGAGCACAATGAATCACTTTCCCAAAAGGACAAACCACTAGGCCAAAATAATGCTGGGGAAAAATAAGATCCAGGAATTAAGAACCATTGAATCCTTTGCTTTCACTGTCATACCCCTCCCTTCAGTTACACCCTTTTATTCCCCAAGTAACGGTTTCTCAAAATAGACAGAGGATATGAAAAAAAAATTATCTGCAAGTGTTGTTCTTGATCCCATCAGGCTTTACATGTAGAAGGATCCTTAAAATAATTATCTTGTCAAGGTCCTAGCGGATCTCAATTAATAGGATCTTCACAAAATCTTGTCAAGATCCTATAGCTAGGATGGTGATACATGTACGATCTTGGTAAGATCTTGTTCTTGGTAACCCATAGGATTCTGATAGGTACTACTTGAGGGGATGATCTTGTGATATAATTATGTCAGGTAATATAAGATGGATTTCAAAAGACATTTTGAAGATCCAACAAAATGCTGCCAACAATGAAAATAAATCTGCTGCCGACTTAAGTTCATTGACAGCAAATTAATGTGAGGTCTCCTCTTGACCAAAATTAACTGTAACCAAAATATATAATCTGATTCATCGTTTCTTTTGGTGAATCAAGCCGAAAATTTGAGAAAATTG
>NC_090871.1:12317295-12319795 GCF_036669935.1 Montipora foliosa
AAACATTAAGAATTTATTTTAAAGCCTGTTCATTTAGTGTATGTGGCGACAAGGGCTAAGGATTGCTTTTTGGCTTATTATCAAGTTAACATGAGTGTACCAGTCCTGCTGTTGGTTTGGATTAGTTTTATCATGTTGTGTGTACAATTCAGTTTGTAGACTATAACAGCAATACATGAATGATGTCACTGTTTCAATATGACAAGAAATAAAGTGCAGGAATCTTACAATTTAATTTTGCTGTTTGTCATGAAATTAATAAAATAGTATTTTGAGCTAAGTGTCTTGTAGCAATTTGTCTTGTTTTTCCATATCAAGATATCTCAATGAGTATTATAGGGGAAACTTAGCACCAATCAGCAGTTTTTCATCTATAGCCCACTTGCTTTTTTGCATGTTGCTGTAAAAGATGTTTTGGTAGAGAAATCTAGTTTCACATTAGTGGCAATTCAAGGATAGAATCGCGAGGGTGTGATCAGAGTGTTAATTTTGCCATACTCTGTCACAATTCTTACATATCCACTCTCTTCAATTTCGATGATTTGACCCAAGAGCATATTGGGGTGAAAACGGTTGATCTTGTCTACTTTGTTTATTTTTATTGCCACCATGTCCGAAATCTTAAATTTCTGTTGTTTTTGTGCTTGCTTTCTTGTTTGCTGGTGATAGTCTTCTGCTGTTCGTGCAATGGACATAAACTTACGAACAACTTTACAAGTCGAACGCTTACTTCTGAATAGTTGTCATTCTCCCATTTACTTGTGATTTGACGTCCTCTATGTGCTGTTCTTTGGTGTGCTAAGACTAAGAGCGTCGTAGAGTTTACTCTTTGGGATAACAGTTTTTCTGTCAGGTGTTTGCAGTTTTCGGAGCAACTTCAGAATACCCCGCCGTAGCTAACCACTATTGTTTCCCCTATGCAGTATTTTTTGAAGAACGAGACTTAATACAATAGAGCCTATTCTTATTCAATGAAATGCAAATAAGTGGCGGGGTCTTCTGAAGTTTAGCCCAGTTTTCCTTGGCGGTATGTCCATTTCTTTCTTTGCAATGTCTTTAGTTGTGACTGAGATAGTTTGCCTTCCGTTTCTCTCGAATCACTACTCGATTTTTCACTTTGAATTTTGAAGTATTCCATTGCTTCATTGTAAAATTTATCTTCGATGAACATGGTTAGTTGTGATGTACTTCGCTTCTGCTTCTAATCTTTGATAAAATATTTCGTGTGATACACACTTCATTGTTGAGCTGTTTTCTTCCAACAAAACTTGCAAAGTCCAAATGTGAATAAATTGAAGTTTGGACCGAGAGTGGCCTGGGATGAATAATAAAATATTTGGACAGAGAGTGGCCTGGGATGAATATTAAAATATTTAATTATAAATTATCATGGGAAGTTTGCATGATCTGCTTGTGTGGTCAACACAACAGATCCAGAGGTAGGGAGTTCAAGTTCAAGTTCGGGTGAGTAAAAAAGAAAGTCTTGAGTATACTGTGTAAAGTCTGTCATAGAGGGAGTGGGCATAAGGGTATGCAAGGAGGGGGGCCACCTGCAAAATAAAGGGGGTTGGGTAGAGGCGATGGGGAAGATGAGGGAGGGGTAGGAAAGTAGAAGAAAAGAAAGTAAAAACATGTTCTTTTTTAGACCCCCTAAAAGCCACGCCCCTGTTTTTTAACTACACCCCAAAAAAAGGAAAATCCCTTTTTTAGACAGTTGATGAAAATAAACCAGTACAATTAAAATTGTACCAGTTCAATATATTTTGTACCAGTTCAGAAAAAATTGTACCAAGGGAACAAATTGTACTACAACACATATACCGGTAGGTGTTAGTAATTTATCCCATGGCCATTCTTCCTGCTGTATGGACTATTATCAGTAAGACTGACAGGTAGCAGACCTGTTGGCTTAACTTACAAAGCCTGGAAGTAGTTGAGTTTGAGAACACGGCAGACAAATCCAGCTGGAGGTCATAGTGAGATGACCTCCAGCTGAAACTGGCAAAATGCAGGTAAATCCTTAGAAGCCATTCTAAAGCACTGGAACAATAATAATAACCCTGGGCATCAGTCTGCACTCTGATGAAGATATATAAACACGGACTGTGGTGAAAAAATTATAGCAACACTGTAATTTAAAACTATATGCAATACAGTGCTTTTAAACCTTCTACCGGTATGTATGTAGGTCTTCATTGAGTGCAATCTTCATGACACATGCATGGTTTTCAAGATTTTGAATTCATTTGATCTCTTGCTATAATTGTTGTTGTTGTTGTTGTTGTTGTTGTACAAGTTTTGGCTTTAATTTATTATTTGGAGTTAAGAATTGAGTACTAAACTTTTCAATTGCATTTCAGTCTACTGCAGAGTCCTTGTTTGTTCATCATGCACAGAAGAATTTGCTACCAAGCCACACATACAGTAATAATAGTGGAGGAGATCCACTCTGTATTCCTGACCTCACAGTAAGGAAAATTCAGAGACTCTTGTCAAAAAA
>NC_090871.1:12324795-12342295 GCF_036669935.1 Montipora foliosa
ACTACCAAGGAAAACCTCTCAACAGCTTAGCGCAAGATTGTACTTTTGGTTCAGGATATTTTTTTCTGCGAGTTACATTGGGTGGTGAATTGGCTTAAACCTCCATGTAACAACAACAACAACAACAACTTAAACTCATCGACGAGATGCTTTGGTGCTGGTGCCTAAAAGGTGGAAGGGCCTAAAGGGCAACTGGCAGCATTGCACTGAAAGTAACCATAGCAACCAAGCAAACTCCAACCACCAAACCAACCTCCGATCCCAGTCCTTGGGCATCAGAGGTACAACTTTGCCACGAGCAGTTATGTATGCCATGGATCTCTGTAAGACGCCCAAACACACCAAGCACCCCTGATAGCCCTACTTAAAACACAATAAGCCTGACCTACCTGGCAGAAAAACCTAATGCTGCGAATCACTGATGATCAAGGTGGGTATAAGTGGTGATCCCTACTGGCTGGGTGACTAGACAGCTGAGAAGATAAACTTGCTAAAACCTAACGCATGAATGAGGTGATCCAGTATACTGAGCGGAGAAATATTACCTGGAACACCAGCTGTAGCTGTAGCTGTAGCTGTAACTTTTTTTGGAGAATAACATTGTATCAAAATATCATGTGTAGATTTATTGTTGGACGACATAATAGAGATCATTGCAATGATGTCAGAGCAGCTGTGAAACAAGCCCGGAAAAGTCCAGGCTTTGATCATTTCTCAAACAGCAATAATTTCATCTCCATTGCAATTCAAATGTAAGGCATTGCCTAAAATACTGTATTCTCTACTGATTATTTCAATGGTACTGGATATAAAATATATGTGCACTTAACCGGCTCCCAGATGAGTTGATTGCTCAGATTGTAGAGGCCCCACTATAGGCTCAAATCCTGTTTCAGCCTGGATTTTTTTGTTTTTGTTTTTTTTTTGCTTAGACTTTTTCTCTGGGATGATCTCTCTGTCATCATTTTTTTCTTACAGTTATGACAATAACACCAGAGATGCATCTTTTGCAGTTGGTCTTCAAGGCCTTAAGAAAGAAGACTATCCAATGGTTGTGGAAACAATCCATAAGACATTTGATAAGGTTATTGAGTAAGTGCTGAGTAGCTTGCAAGCAATTAAGGACTGTGCCTAGTACTATTGTTATTGCGCATACGTCCTGCGCATCTCGAGATACTCGGATTTCCTATCGGTAGTTATTGTTAATTAATACAGGGATATTTTTGCGCGGTTCAAAACTATGCGGAGAATTTAGCAGACCTTTGCAATTGGTCTTGATGTCCAAAAAGAAAATTAGGGTTAACCATGCATTTTTCAGACATAATTAAGCTTCAATAATATTTGGAAAAGAACACCATACATGTGCAATGTACATTGCTTTGTAATTTAAAGCTTTTTGCAAATGTTGTTGATTAATTATCTTCGAAAAATACGTGGTTACCCCCAATTTTCATTTTGGATTTCAAGAACACTTGTTAAGATCTGCTTTTCCCGCAAATTCAGTAAACCGCGCAAAAATACCTTTACATTAGTAGGTACCATCTTAAATTATTAATTAGCAAATCCCTTCGTGCAATTTATTTTGGGGGTTATTTGCATCAAAACAATGGATAATCCACTTCACTGAAGCATGATCCAGTCCCAAGAGTAAACAACTTGTATTGCTTTTATGCAAAGAACCCCCAAAACGTATTGCATTATGACACACGCCAAGACCCGCAAAACGGGTATATTACAGTTCTCTTCCAGAGTTCACTTCTCTTCTCTTACGGGCTTCCCTCTGTCTTTGATAGGCCGCAACCCTTTTGATGCTGTATGATCTGCAGACACGTTCCGTAATAGTTCTCCACTTTCCTCTGTCAAATGCGGATTGCTGCCACACGTCCAGCGCGTTCCTACATTTTAGGGTTGTTTTCCAAGTTTTCTAAAGCGAAGTTTAGGACGGCTGACTGGGCGTGATCCATTTACCGGTTCAGAGTAAAGCAGTTGTTTGGCAGGTCTGTCATCACCCATGCGACAAAGGTGGCCCAACCAGTTGGATTATGGGATTGGGAAATACTCTATTTAAGCAATAGAGGACGTTTTCCGTGTTTCCATAGCCTCATCTAAACACGAGGGGGAATTTGAGGACAGTAATGCAAACCCGAGACACAACGAAAATAACGAAAAGTACAAATCAAGGGAATGCAATAGGCAATAATAACAAGTCTTTGCAAAGGAAAATTCAGGTATAATGAAATAATTCTGCACCAAACCCTGGCTGGATTTCTCTTTAATGACCTTGAATCAAACGCGGTCAAGCTTCATAAAAGTTTTCAATTAGGTTTTTAAGGTTGTTTTGTTTGAGTTATAACTGAAACTTGTTATTAGTTTTCTGACTTAATCTGAGTTCATAATTTCTTTTTATATTTTTCTCAATGCGCGAGCGGGCGGAATTCTGCGAATCCTGCAATCTGATAGGCTCTGGGAGAGCGGAATTTTTCTATTGATTCCGCCAACCCGGGCGGAGTCCTAGCCCTGGTTGCGTGAGCTTGTGTAATGACCTTAAATTTCCATTTTTGACACCCAATCCATTTACATACAGAAGTAAGTGTTTCAAGATTTTTTATACAATAGGCGTGGAAATAGAATTCAAAGAAAAATATTTCTCTTTGAAACGTTCAGTTTGTAAATCGGGTCAACAATTAAAAAAGTGATGTGAGAGAGGGATAAAAATAAGTAAGTAACTTATTTACCAGCTAAGGGTCTGCTTTGTTTTCCCGAGAGTCCGGAGTGGGCAGCAACTGCGGACTTGTATCCCAGTCGGGATACATTTGAATTTGATCAGGGGTATGTGACCAAGAATTAACCAATCAAAGTGCTCGTTTCGTTGAGTGAAAGTCGAGGTACAACTGTATATAACAATCTCAGGTGTTCAGACACAAATCCAGTGCGCCAACCAAGTATTTGATCCTACTTACATGCTAAACTACACAAAGCAAAACTATTGTGGCTTAGAAGAAAAACACTATTTTTTCACATGATGACAGGGAAGGCTTTCCAACTGAGAGGATAGATGCAGCTTTACACAGCATTGAGCTGGGTACCAAACATCAAAGCAGTAACTTTGGGCTCGGACTGATTATGGTAAGTGTATGTGTTATTTTGATACTCCGTGAAGATACGTCGGCTCTTTTTCTCTGGTGACGTGACTTCTATTTACACCTACCAAACAGTTCAAGCCTGTCACCAAGGGCCACAGGACAGGGATGTCCCCAATTACATGTACTATCAGCATGATCTTGGCAACTTTCAGATAGACCCCCTCGCTGCTTCAACTTCTTCAGTACGTGGTTCTCTACTTACTAATTTGATCAACCAGGCAACTTGAAATCTTATTGAAAGCCTTGAAGGTGTTGACAGAGAACCCTTTTGCTGGGCTGGACTTGTTACAAGTCAACCTTTTAAAATAAAACATAACCAAGTGAATGTTCTTTGCAAACGTTTTCTGTAGGGTATGCTGTTTGTTCAAATGGCCACTGGATCAACATTTGGGATCTTTAATGTAGGAGAGTTGTATTACAACTGCAACTTTAACACACTTTTTGAGGCTCATCCTTGATAGCACTCACTCAAATGAAAATCTGAGAATGGGTCACTGTGGGGAGTGAAAGGCTTGAGTTGGGAAAGTATTTATTTTAAGCATTGTCCGTGTTATAATTATTTCCTTCAGAGTATAATGTCAGTGTGGAATCACGATGCAGACCCTTCAGATTTTCTTCCAATAAATGATCGTGTGCAGCTATTTAAGGTATTTGATTTGAGTGGAGATGTACTGTAAATAGTTGACTGAACGCAGTTTAAAAAACTCAGTGAAGAAAGGTTGTTTCTTAAAACTGGCCTAACGACCAAGCGGCCGTTTCTCGAAAGTCCCAAAAACCTTTCGGGCCCGAAAAGCCATTTGTGAAATTGCCAACCTCTTGTTTTGGAAAGCCGATCTTTTAAGATGTTTTCAAGGCAACAAAAAGAAAAATAACTGTGATGTTTGACGAATTAAATCCTCTCCGTTCTTGAGATACAAAGGGAATTGTGACACCCGAAAATGGCCCGTAAAGTTTCGGGACTTTTGAGAAACGGGCCCCAGGCTCCGACTAGTCTCTTGTTGGTTGCTCAGTGGAGTAGCTTTGGCTCTGCAGTAGTTGGTAATCGTAAAGTCGTAGGTTTGACTCCTGCCAAGAGCAATCGAAACTTTCTTCTGAGTACATATGACATGGAATAAACGTAAAAAAAATACATATCTTCATCATTTTATTGGGTGTAACATAATCATGCCGTCGTCTGCATTTCACTCGCAAGAATGGCGCACACATTTTGACAATAGGCCATGTCCGAGTCCAAGTCTGCCACTTCTTCAAAACGAGTCTAAGAGTATTTAAAAGTTTTTGTTTTGGTGATCAGTTCTACTTTACATGTGAAAGAAAACTAATTTTCGTAAGAAAAACTTAGACTCGCTTTGAAGACGAGGCAGACATGAACTCGGAAATGGCCTATAGAGCTGCTACCACAGGCGCCCCAAGCTCAATGTGAGGGAAAGCCAACAAAAATATAAGGAATTGTATGGGAATCCCGATAAAAGACCTGAGAAGACAATTTTACGAAAAATTTTCAGTTAAAAGGCCTAACCTTATTGCTATTGTGGGTCGCTTCCTTCCTGCGTATTTTTTTCCAGATTCGATGTGAATTGAGCCATTATCAGTTCCTCGGTTGTCAGCGGTCATAATAAAATACCGAGGCGGAACACTGACGAGTCATTGTTTGTGGCTTGGTAACCAGTTTTTGCTTGTCTTTTTTTGTCGTCCCTGACGAGGTTACCAAACCGAACTCAACGGTCGCCTTGTCGTGTTCAAAGTGTACGAGTGTCTTTTCCATCGTTTTATCGTTTCGTTTAGGAAACTAACAGCCGCCTGACGTCGCTGGCAGGGCTTCGGTTGTGCAGCTAGCGGATTGAAATGAAAGAAAAACCTTTGCCCTTGAATTTTACGGTGGCATTGTAACCGCGGGAAGATTTTATTGAGGATTTATTTTATTGAGGTGGGCTCCTGAGAATTCAGTGTTCCGCCTTGGTATTTTGTTGTGACCGTTGACAACCCAGGAACACACAGGAAGGAAGCGACCCACAATGAAAATAAGGTTAGGCTTTTTAAGTGAGAATTTTTTCGTAAAGTTATCTTGTCAGGTCTTTTATCAGGATTCCCATACAAATCCTTATATATTTGTTGGCTTTCCCTGTGCAGCTAAGTATTTCGCTGCAACAACATCTACCGCCTGCGAGCGGGCAATCTTCGCTAATGTCAACTGAAGTCTCCTTTTTTCTCAGTCAACAGTCCCAAAATAATTATTTCAATGTTTACCTTTTACAGGAAAAGCTTGCAAGTGGCCCATTTCTTCAAGACAAAGTCAAGGAGTGTTTTAAGGACAACCCGCATTGCCTCACGCTCGTCATGAGTCCTGATGTATGTGTTCTGATTTTGAAGCCCCGTTTTCACTTTCAGGCTTGTTAAGCGAGTTGTGAAAGTCTTGTGGAGCTATTGCTTGAAATCTGTAATAACATCAGTTATTAAGTTTTCGACCTCGGATATTACGTTTCTAGCTTTCTGATTGGTTCACTCAATCAGCTCATATACCGTATGACCTAATGTGGAAACTGATTTCGTCAAGTGTTGCGAAGCTGGAAACTGATTGGTTTTACTTTCCAAGTTTCCAGGCGTTCAGAATTTGATGAAAATGTAATAAAACTATTATCCCATTTGCGCTTGTTGGATATGGGACTGGTTATAGCCAACTCCGCGCTACTCGCCCGGTTGGCTACTTACCATCTCACATCCAACGCGCACTCGTGGAATAGTGTTAAAGAAAGTTCTGTTTTTGTAATGATATCTGCAAATGGTTTCTTGGCTAAAATGTTTGGCCCTGTCATACCACAGTCGCATTTCGCAGTTAACACCGTCGTCGCACAACATTGCTGGTTTAAAACATTCTGGGGATTTTAAAGAACCCAGGTATTGTTTACAGAGCTCGTGCTACTCCTTGAAGTCCTTGAAAAGCCCTGGAATTTAACTTTGGACTTCAAGGGCGCTTGAAAAGCCTTGAAAAAGAGGATTATGCGGAAAACTGCTCGAAAACTCCTTGAATTTTTGCTTGGGTGAAAATTGTTGAGATTGCATCATGTTAAGTTAAAGAGACATTTCAAAAATTGAGCCCAAAATTGACTATTAGGAAAACATTAAAACCAAAACTTAAAATGCCCATGCGTGCACTTAATTTGCAGGATGCGGTAAGGAATATCAAGGTAAGCTTTTTCAGCAAAGAAAACAATGAAACACTATGCATGGCATAGAATTCGAAATCTTGTTATAAAGACTCCTTGAAAACTCAATTTCTGGTTCTTGAAAGCTCCTTGAATACTCCTGGAATTTTATAGACAAAACCCAACATGAACCCTGTGTTTACAGAGCAGGGGGGGGGGGGGGGAGGGGGGGGGGGGATGGAACCAGTGTTACATGCTGCAGCGATTACAATCATGTAAAACTGCATTACACCAAGGTAGGGTGCGGTAAAGAGCCCTCTAGCGCAAACAATTCAAGCCCCTCCAGGGAAGTGAAGGTAAGTTATAAGTAAGATAAATTGAACCTCTTTCTTTGTTAACAGCCGGAATACGAAAGAGACTTGAGCAGAAAAGAACAAGAGAAGTTAAGAAGCAAAGTGAGCTCACTGTCTGAAGAAGATAAAGCCGTGATTAACAAGAAAGGTGAGAAACGTGTTATTCTATAACACGGTACCCGATTCATTATTTTATACATGCATGAGGTAACATTTTATACATATCTACTTGCAGGTATTGATCTGGCAGAGAAGCAAAATGCTACCGAAGATCTGTCTTGCCTTCCAAAGATGGTTCTTTCTGGTAGGCTTTTTGTTTTTTCTTAAATTAATTGACAAGTGTTATGTAAAGAATTAACTGAAGTGAGTGTAGTGTAACGTGAAGTGCTAGATTTCTATCCCATGTGAACCATGTGAGCGTTAGCCCTACTGATGGAACTGGGCCCATACAAGGACAGAGAAAAACTCTGACCAGGGTGGGAATTGAACCCACGACCTTCTGGTTAGATCTCCGCCGCTCTACCGACTGAGCTACAAGGTCAGACGGGAGCAGGCCGTGGGAACTGAAGATGTTAAAGAATTTTGTAGTTTGCTAAAATACAAAAGCCAAATCACTTTTAATTTTTTCTGTTTCATTAGCTTTGGCGTACGTGAATACGCAAGTTGCTGCAACAGTGTGGAGCCAATTACTGTAGGCCCGCATTGTAACCATTTTGAGCATAGGTTAGGTAGACCACAAACACTGGGAATTCTATGCCCTACCCTTTACGAATCGCGTGTGGGTTCTTTTCCGTCCCACGGGGTTATGGCCGTTGACGGGGGTCTCTGATTTTTCGTCTTTGGAGGCAGAACTCTCTCCTTTTTGTCCCTAAATATAGCGCGTTCTGCTCCGTTAGTCATGACAGACCATGAGTGTTTACCCTGCCGGAATTTGAGCCCAAATTTCCCCCACGGAAATAATGAACACTTTTCGTTCGATTAAGGACGATGTCTACTAATGTTATTGTGCAAACGTTCTGCGCATCTCGAGACTCGGGTTTCAAATGGGTGGTGCTTACTAATACAGGGACATTTTTGCGTGGTTTAAAACTATGCGGAGAAAGTTGAACTTAGCAAGTGCTCTTGGTATCCAAAAAGAAAATTGTGGGTAACCGTGCATTTTTCAAATATAATTAAGCTTCAATTTGGAAAAGAACGCCATACATTGCTTTGTATTTTAAAGCTTTTTACAAATATTTTTGATCAATTATCTTTGAAAAATGCGTGGTTACCCCCGATTTTCTTTTTGGATTTCAACCACACTTGCTTAAATCTGCTTTTCCCGCATATTCATACACCGCAAAAACACCTTTGAATTAGTGGGCACCGTCCTTAATTTATCCCTGTATTCATGTCGCCATGGTTCCACCAATGGCTTTTGTCCCTTTGTCTCAGACAAAAAATTAATTAATTTTCAAAACACCAAGAAAAACCATACACATTTTTACACACACGAAGAAGGTTTGTTAGGTCCTTTTTGACCCTTTCCTTTTCTTTTATAGATATTGACCCCTATATAAAGCCTGTAAGCCTGGAACACTACATTTCTGGTATGTCAGCGGACTGACCTAAAGATAAGGTCATCTTTGCAATTAAAAGAAATGGATTGGCTAGTTTCTGTGGCGCGTTTTTTAGTGTCAAAATTCAAACGTACAATTCAGCATCTCAGACCTTCAGTAGCTTTCAGTTTGGGAATTAAAACCTCAATTCGGCAATTTATGCATTTAGTTCCGCAATTCAAACATTTAGTTCGGCAATTCCAACCTTCAGTTCTTCAATTCAAACTTTCAAAATTTAAACATGCCTGCCATTCAAACTTTCAATTCGACAACTCAAATATTCAAGTGAATTGAAGGTTTTGATTCCGAAATGATTGTTGAATTGTTAAATTTCCACACTGAAGGTTTGAAGAGCAAAATTGAATTGGCGAATACATGTTTGAATTTTGACACGAAAAGCGCGTCATATTCATAAGTTTCAAGCAAGTCAATAGGACGTTTTCAACCAACCTCTAGAGACACCAATAACAATAGAGAAATGTACGACTTCTGGTGGACGAACAAAAGAAGCTAATGCGAGATTTTTTGTTTTCTATTCGTCCACCATCAAGGCGGCGATGAAGTCCAACGTGAAAACCTCCTATACCGTGAAATAAATTTATTAGTTTTGATCATTAAATTTATTAATTTTGATACGGGCATAATTCGACAAAAACGAACCACGTGAGGAATTGGACCTACGACCATCCAAATGCCAGTTTGGGTACGTGAAGGTCATTGGTTGGACTTTAGGAACACTTCAGTGGGGATTTGTTTCAGATTGTTCGTGTTTCTGCAAAATTCAAAATCTGAATAACTCAACTGAACTTAACTTCATTCATTTACTCTTATTTACATTACCGCTACTCGCAGATCGCAAAAGTGCTAATCAAGGCAAGTAGCCGCTCTGAACGATTGTTTAAAAAATCGGCAAATTACAATGTTTGTTGCCACCAAATCCCGCAGGAAGAAACCAAATATTTAATCTTAAGTCTTTTTTTGTTTGTTTTTTTTTCAATAGCTGGTGTACCTGTGCAATATTGTGAACAGCCCACCAATGGTATTACATATTTCCGTGCCATTTCTAGCATCAGCGATATTCCTGAAGACCTGAGACAATATCTGCCTCTATTCTGTTACGTCCTGACCAAGTATGAGCCGTTTTCGAGTTTAATAATAACTTCAGTTCACGACGTTCTTCCTGATTTGTGCAGTTGTCTTGTAGTTTGATTGTACGAAACCGATTTTCGCGTGTGCGTTGATGATCCCTGCTTTACTTATCACAGATAAAATAAGGCATGATACACGCGAAATGCGTGTGCTCGCATCGGGTATTTTGTTGTGCGTATGCTCGCGTGTTTCTCCCGCTTTTCTCTCATTTGGGAAAAAAATTACGAAAATGAGACTCGTCCTTGTGTAAAACCCAGTTGTTCTCTAATCACTCTGCAGTGAAACGAGAACAAATCATTTTCGTACTAAATATCGTCAGACGCAGACAAGGATCAGGAATAGGCATCTCGTTTATTGCCAGTTAATGTCACTATTCCACTATTTAAACTAAGAGTAGAGTGTAACGCAACTAGGTAGTGTAACGGTAAAAAATGAGCAAACAACAATTTGGCGTAATTGAGGGGGACACAGCCCTGTGGCAGGTTTTACGCGACTTCATGATAGGTGCACAAACTAAAAGCCTCACTTATTCCCCCACTAACGTGGGAATAGAACAAGAGTATTGGCAGAGCCTTTGTTATCTCCCCAGCACAGCAGAGGCTGGATCGGACAAGATAAAGGCAAGGATATAAGATGACAAGACACAAGCAATGCCAAAGCTTGGGGGAAGTCGCTTCGCAGACTTAACCGCCACAGATGGATGCAAGGCATGCATCCCCCCCAAGCAAGGCCAAACTAAAGAAAATCGCCCGAGACACTAGCCATTTTTGGAGCAGCATAAAGGACAACCGATTCCGGGGTGCGAATATAAAGCTGGTAACAATCTGACGACCAGCGACCTAACACCTTAATTAACCAGTCTGGTAGGCCCGCAGCGGCGGCGGCAGACGCTGCCCCTATGCGAAAGCTGTGACCCTTAAGGAAATAGAACAATGGCCCCGAACGTGGTTTGGCGAGGAGAAAGTATTGCTGCATTTCGGAGACAGGGCACAACAAAGAGGGCAACGGGCAATGACGAGGGATTACCCTGCCCTAAAACTATCCGTTTGAGAAGACTTCAGAGTAACAAGCAAGCGCTGTGGGCAGACCAGACTAGGACAAAATGTAACGCATTCCTTGGTAAGATTAAACTTAGAACTAAACCTGTACACCCCCGGATAGGTAAACTCGCTACACCTAAGGAACGCGAAAGAGCCAAGGGTAAAGGCAGCCCATATCATCGAGAAATTCCTTGGCCCTAGCCGACTACGTAAGATGGGGCGAATGGCTAAGAGTACGCCCGGAGTGACGGGTTGTCTGCGGATACGAGGAGACCCTTGATAGCGGAGAATTCCCCTTAATATCTTTTTTAGGAGGAGTCTTCCCTTTAAGGGGTCTTTGTAGCCAGAAATAATGTGGAGATTGCGAACGGCAGCTAAATAAGTCTTAATTGTGCTATGGCGAACTGTACGGGCCAAATAGGAAGCAAAATAGATAAGAGTTCCCTCTGATGCTGGGAGGCTGTCACCTGTGGGAGTGGCTAGTATGTTCATGCGACAAAACTGAATAAAACGCTTCTCCCCAGAGGTATACGTGCGGTTGGTGTTCCACGACAAGGCCCAGTTGGCATACTTAAGGACTTCAGCTTTCAGAGGGTCATGAATGAAGGCGGGATGGTGCAGGGGGTCTGGTCGGCACCGGGAGCGAGTTCCCTGAATCGTTGAACCTGAAAACGGGACAGGGCGTCAGCTATTTCGTTATGCGCCCCGGGAACGTGACGAGCCTTAACCAGAAAATTATGCTTCACGGAAATAAGTACCAGGAAACGCACCAAGTCCATGACCCTGGGGGCTTTTGAATGACCCGAGTTAATGATAGCGACAACGCACTGATTATCACACCAGAACTGAAGACGTTTGCCGGAAAAGTGGGGGTACCACAGTGCACAGGCGATAACAATAGGGTAGAGTTCTTGCCATTCAATACTTATCCCTTTGGTCTTGTTAATGAGTAGATTAGGGGGCCACCTACCCTGGAACCATTTACCATTGAAAAAACCACCAAACCCAATTGTACTAGCTGCATCGGTATAGAGCTGCAGGTCGGGGGAAGAGGTGACCCGGGAGTCAAGGAAGAAGGATCGCCCGTTTCCATTGAGCGAGAAATACCTTCCACATTTGAATATCCCTGGAAAATTCCTTGTTCAAACGGATATGATGAAGACGATTCTTTACCCCCCGGGTGAGGTTTATAATGCGCTGAAGGAAAGTTCTACCCGGGACTACTACTCTGCAAGCGAACTGCAGAGTACCGATAAGGGATTGGAGATCTAAAAGGCGGACAGAACGGCGGTCGGTAAAAGAGTCCTGGCAAGCTTATCTTCAGGCAATCGCGCTTCCATGCGGTTACTGTCCAGTACAACGCCCATAAACTCGAGAACTTGTGAGGGCCCCAGGGTCTTAGAGGCGACGGTGGGAACCCGAAGGGACATGAAAACCCTAAGAAGGGTAGTAAAGCTCCCTAGGCAGTCAAATTTAGTTTTCTCTGCTAAAAAGAAATCGTCCAAAATGTGTATAACATGGCAGAGGCCATAGTTATGTTTAAGAATCCATTCCAAGGCATCAGAAATTTGGTTAAAAAGGAAAAGGGCACTGCGAAGCCCAAATGGGAGGTAAAGGTCTATGTAGTACTGAGATTGCCAGTATATACCCAAAAGGTTCCAGTCCTCGGGATGGATTGGCATCAGACGAAAGGCGGATTTCAAGTCCGTCTTGGCCATAAAACTCCCAGGACCCAGGGACCGCAGAATTGCGATCGCGTCATCGACAAGAACGTACTGCAACGAATAAGGATCCTTTGGTATGTGGTCGTTTATATTATATCCCCTTCAGGGTAAGAGAGATGGTAAATAGTACGCCATTCTACAGAGTGCCTTTTAGGGACCACGCCTATAGGGTGACACTGCAAGTCAGGTAGGGGCGGGGAGGAAAAGGGGCCCGCGATTCTTCCCAACTGCACTTCCTTTATGTATGTTCCCAGAAACGACTTCAGGATGTCGAGAGGCGGATATCAAGTTACGCGACACCCGGGGTTGGTGGGGGCCTAGTTAACCAATGCGAGTACCATACCGGAGGGCACTGATTAAATTGTTAACAAAAGAGCTATTAGGGTGATTAACTAATTCAAGCACTAATTTATCTACATCCAACGAGGTGGATGCAGTTGGGTTGCAGTCCAGCTGGCGTTGCTCCACCTTATTTCTTGCTGCGATCGGTGGGGTTGGCTGGTCTGTTGCTACTTGCGGACTGTTTGGGACCGGAGCAGTTGAACTGGGCGTGGTTGCTTGAGCCGCAGCGACGGCAGTGGTGCGGGAAATAGCAGGAACGGCGTTGACAACTGGAAGGTTTGTTGAAGTCAAAGCAGACAAGGGCTTGGCGGCGAGGTTTTCTGCTTGAGTCCTGGTTGGGGCAATCTTCCGCCGGATGGTACGGGCTAGAGCACACAGAAAAATGTGGCTTAGCGAGGCCAGAGAAGGTCACTGTCCAAAGTTCAAGATCAATTTTGTCCCAGGGCTTTGAAAGGTCGTAGGCAGCGTGGCGTCTAAACTGTTCGTCGTATGTAATCCTGGCTAGGCCCTTAAACTTAGTGACCGCTTTGCTGATAGTTTGCTGGTATTTGATTAACTCTAAGGCACGCGAAGGATGAACAGCGACGATCACCAGCATGTAGGCAGTAAATGCGTCTAGCCATTTTTGGAAAGTGTCAATCACGGGTTTTTTCCTCCTAACCAGAGTGAGCGGGGACTCCTGGGAACCCGGGGACGAGTCCTCGTAGCGTAACTGCAGAGCGGGGACCTGGGAGCGATACATGAAGTCGGGCAGTAATAAACATAAGTCAATGTACTCACCGCGGAGTATTTTTTCTTCGAGGCTTTTTTCTAAAGGACGATGCAGGCCCAAAGGAGTCGCTGTGTTCGGCATACGAGGACCAGGAGTGCGGAGGTCGTCCGGGAAACGGGCTTGGGCCTCGTGGTTGTTGAAGACCCGTAAGGCTTCGTTAACAGAGGCCGACACAGTCTCTTGGATGGCCGACATTTGGGCGGGCGAAAATACTGTATCCTTGGGGACTTTTGGCTCGAAGTCCTCGAACAGTTCTTCCACTGCTGAGTCCATATCCGACTGCTCGTCTTCGTCGGAACTGCGAGTCTCCGCATCGGCCTGTTCTGTAGGGAAACTGGGCTGCGGACGCGGTCGTACGCGTGCATTTGAAGCCGAAGGTTTTTCTTTGTGCACCCGTCCATTCTGAGCGCGACTTCTGGAGCGACCAGGGGTGGCTGTCGGCGCTGATTTCGTGGCCAGCCTCAGCCTTTCAACCAGACGGGCACGGCTTCCAGTGCTTGGAAGATTAAGGCTCTGCAGGCGAAGGCGAAGAACTTGACTGGAGAGGTTCTTGAAGTCGGCTGTTCGCGTGGCCTTCGAAGACTTGGAACGTGGGCGCGCCATAAATTTTAAAGCAAAATTGTTACAAACTGTGTATTCTCGTGCAAGCTGCCAGGATTATGCCCTGTGACAGTGTATTGAGATTTATATAGCAAGACAGTGTCTCAAAGTTCGACCAATAGGTACAGCCGTACTGTGAGCTAAAGAGACGCCATGTGGCGAGCTTGAATGGGGCTAACAAATATATGGGCCAATCTAGGAAAAGCTAATATGTTACGACGTTTACGCCACGGGAGTCTTGGAGGTCGCACGTGTGGGACATAAATGATATTTGAAACCGGACTGTCAACTCTTAATATTTCACACGCGAAAAGAGCTTTTTACATCGAGGGTTTCGATATAACGAACTCTCGATTTAACGAACAAATTTGGCCGGTCCCCAGCGACTTCGTTAAATCGAGGTTCCACTGTAGCTATCTGTGCACATGTGTTATCTTTGAAGAATTGCGAAAATTCGATTTTTGCCGGTATTTCAGATTTGATTGACATTGCGGCCGAAGAAAAACATAAAAATATTATTTTAAGGCCATTAGACAAGGCAGGACATCGGCTTTTCTGATCTTTAGGTCCTTCGGACGGGAATCCCGAACCATCGAGTTTGGATTCGAGTTCGAGTTCGAGTTGGACTGCGAGTTGGACTTCGAGTTGGACTTCGAGTTGGACTTCGAGTTGGACTTCGAGTTGGACTTCGAGTTAGACTTCGAGTTGCGCTTCGAGTTAATAATTAAAACGCAAGTATATAATTGATAATAATGTATAATTATTATTTATCATTAATGTTAATAAGCAAAGAGATGTATAAGCTGGGCGAAGAACAGGAATTCGGGGCAATATTGGGATTTTTCATTTTTTTTTTTTTCACGTGGTTTAAGTAATAAAATTGCTGACACATTAAAATATAGAGCAGGGATATAGGTTTTCAACAATGTGTGGTACCTTTTGTCACTGCGAATGAATAATAACAAATTGTCCATATTTGGGGTCGTGGCCCATATATGTTGGGGAATATCCACACTCAAAATTAAACACTCGAAACTTGGACTGTATATCCTTCTTTATTCCCATCAATAATCAACGTTCGCTCACACCGTACATACATTCCAACTCACAACAACTCTTTCCTGTTTTGGCATTTTAAAGGTATAAGATATCTATTATTCGAATATGATAAGTACATGTCATATTCTTATCTCCTAAACCACATGGCGCACGCTACGTTCAAAAGCAATTAACTGAAAGCAATTAACTTGTCAAAATACATCCTTATCTCTTTAAAATTGAAATACACGCGATCAAAGTTTCTATCATCCTTACAATACAAATACCGGCTAAGTTAAGAGTTATATATATATATATATATATATCTCGCCTTTATACTTATTTATTTATATGTATTTTATAATCATTTGGTACACAGCTTCAATGCAAATAAGTGTCAACCTTTTGAATTCTGTGTAGGATAAAGTTATTATTAGGGCCGTTGTGTTGCGTTACGTAACGCGGTATCTTCCCCTTCACCTCTTGTCAATTTATTTCAACTCGAAGTCTAACTCGATCTTCAACGCGAACTCGAACTCGAGTCCAAACTCGATGGATTATTTCTCCCGCAAATAACGGGTTCATATTTTTTTTCTCCGCAGTATTATTTTGAAACCAATTTTTGTGTTTAAATTTTAACAGGCCCTTTACAGGTAGACCATCACGTGACCTACTTTTCATAAAATTGTGGGCTATAAATTAGAGAATGCCGGAAATGGAAAAAGCATGTGACAAAAGGTACCACACATTGTTGAAAACCTACATCCCTGCTCGATATTTTAATGTGTCAGCAATTTTATTACTTAAACCACATGAAAAAAAAAATGAAAAATCCCAATATTGCCCCGAATTCCTGTTCCTGTTCTTCGCCCAGCTTATACATCTCTTTGCTTATTAGCATTAATAATAAATAATAATTATACATTATTATCAATTATATACTTGCGTTTTAATTATTAACTCGAAGCGCAACTCGAAGTCCAACTCGAAGTCCAACTCGAAGTCCAACTCGAAGTCCAACTCGAACTCGAACTCGAAATCCAACTCGATGATACCTAACTCCCCCTTCGGACATAGTCGCGACAAAAGGGTCGCACTTGTCGCAGGCACGCGATGACAGATTTTATGCCCAATGTAAATACCTAAGCTAGAATACAGACATGAATAGCGTTTGTACTAACTGCTAGAATAAGGGAACATTCATTCATGAATGTAGCATTCAATACTGTTCTATTATTTATCTTACTGGATTGCGTGACGAACGAAAGCAGTCTTGCCCTCTAGGGGTGTCATGTTCCATTAACTGCGTTTTACCAGCCGGTAAAAGCATTACTATAATTCCATATGTCGAGTAGCTGAACGTAAAAGAGCTTACAACAAACAATTATTGTAATGCTCATAATTACAATTGTCGAGTAGCTCAACTTAAAAAAACTTACAACAAACGATTATTATAATGCTCATATCAATACTTCTCGAATGAACAAACAACAACCTGACACCCTTAGTAGTCGGCACTGATTACATTACATTAGCGTACAAGTACGAATATCACAAAGCAAATTTTACATAATGGTCGCGACAGATACTGTCGAGTGACCTTGAAACTGCGAGAAATGTCTATATATACCTGACTACAAATAGTCATGCGCACATACTACCAGACTATGGACAACTAAGTGTGAATACCGAAACGCCCGAGCTAAAATAGCGTACATCCCATAACGTGAGAAAATACATTTCTCTTGCAAGTGCTTTCATCCGTTTTGCTTTTTGTGGAACCATAGTTAATAGATGTAGGCTGGTTATGAAACTCGACAAGTTTCTTTGTTTCATGTTTTTGTTCGCTTTTTTGGCCTTGACCCTGCACAAAACCCGACAAAAACACGCTTTTTTCGGCAGGATAACCAATCAAAAGCTTCGACAAATTTATTCAAAAGATTGTGCAGGGTCACGGTCGGTTCAACATCTAATTGCGACTGTATTGTTCCTGCTTTTGAAATTCCCGGGGTCTCATAACCAGTCCCTAGATTAACTATGGTGGAATTAAGTGAGCTGCTCCCATGCAACTGTGTGACTCCATAGTTCAGTTGGCAGAGCATTGCACCGGCATCTCAGAGGTCATAGGAGGCCTTCTGTATGTTATCTTTTGCTTCTGCCTGAAGATGATCAAAAAAAAAAACGTTACCATGGTCGTTACTCACTCATGTTCGTATGATTCCTGAATTTGAATTGCGCTTGTTTGCGTTTTCGTAGAATGGGTGCAGGAAACCTAAACCATCGTGAATTGCATCAGCTGATCAAAAGGAGGACAGGAGGCATGTCATTGTCAACTCATGTCACTACCCACCACAGCGAGTTGAACGCGTTTGAACAGGTCAGTGTCCGGTGCCATAACCTTCTTTCCGTCTTAGGGTGTTAGGGTGGTGGAAAACATGATGGCCGTCACGCAAAGTTTAGATGAGAAACGCAAGCCCGTTACTGGTAGTCCAGTTTCCCTCTCCTGTCGAACTCCAACATTTTATAGGCCTTATTTGATCTAAAGAGGAAACGCACCGACATTTCTAAATATTTTCATAAAGAGTTTAAAATGATAAC
>NC_090871.1:12352295-12354795 GCF_036669935.1 Montipora foliosa
TGGACGTTGCTGATTATCCTTAGTTACTGAGCAAAACCTGAACGGGGACGGTGGCAACGCCTACGACCTCGCACCGCACGAAAGAGCCTCGCTTCTTATGTCCATACAAGGGTTAATTAGATAAGAGCGTTGTTACGGCATGTGGGCTCCCCAGCACAGTTGCAAATGAGTCTATTTTTAGAATACCCGTTCTGGCGAAAATCAGTTGTCATGTCCCTGAAAAAAACATGGCAGAAGCAGTCACGCGTGACATGGCTTCTTGTGATTGGTTAAACTTGGCGGCCCTTTGTTTGTTTCGCGCGCAAAATGTGTCTAAAAATAAATCCATTTGTGACTGTGCTGGGGCGTGCAAGGCCGCAACGTGATAAATGAACACTCTCATCTAATTCACTCTTGATCCAGAAATGCAAGCATAATTAGCTGCGCGCCCAGTTTTGATATCCAACACTAAGTATCCTCTCGAGTCGAAGCATTTGCTATCTGTTTCTAACAAGTTAATCGGCTTTTGAACAACCGGGCCAGGGGCGTATACGAGTTTGTTTCACATCAGTACCAATCACAACCTGTTTCTTGTTTTCGTTTCCAGAGAAAAGGGAGGAGCATACGGCAGTGGCGCGAATATCACTGGCGGCATCTTTAGCTTTTATTCCTACAGGTAACAATAAGAAACACCCTCACCGACCCACTAAAATAAGATTTTAGCTGAATTTTACTCTGGAATCGAAACACAAATCTTTCTTATTTGCCTGTGAAATGACAGGGGACGCCTACAGTTCTTACTTTGCTAGTCGACTTGTCAACGCTGTGTCAAATACCTCGTTGGCTATAGCCTACTGTCTTTTTGCAGCAGCTCTAAATGATGTTCCTTTTGAATCATTCAGTCAAAGGTCCAGCTTCTTCATGCAGTTATTACATTTTTTCAGGTTTTTTTTGTTGTCTGTGGACACTCCAAAGCCTTCGATTGAAATTGCGTTAGTGTCGGCCATCTTTTCTAGGGTGGCGATCAGGGTGACCTGGGAATCAAAGATTCTGCTGAACGTACAAGCAATGAGGACACAATGATTTAAGGCGCCTTTGCACGAGACAGAAAAAATGGAACAGAACGGATAAGAAAGGTCCTTATCTTGACCAAAGGCGCATTTGGTCCTGTCGCCGGGTGGATTAAAGCTCACAGTTCCTTTGTTAAAGGAAGAAATGTCGAAGTTTTCTCATTCTTCATTCGTTCCGTACCATTGTTGGCTCCGTCGCGTAGACTTAAATCGAGAGAGAAGTCGTACTGAAATTTGATTTGCCAAAAAATCAATTAATCTCCTTTGATTTCAGCTCAATTCATTTCATATTAAATATAGCTATCAAAAAATCTCTCAACGGGGAGAAATAAATTAGAATGAGTAAATTGTAGCATAGCATAGCATCAGAAACAGAGCTCGCTATGTTGGCTCAGTGTCATCTACCTTGCTTAACAGTCTAACAAACTAGTGGCCCTCATTGTTTGAAAATTCAGCAGGGCTGTGGAAGACATAAAA
Organism: Montipora foliosa; assembly: GCF_036669935.1. Taxonomy (NCBI): domain Eukaryota; kingdom Metazoa; phylum Cnidaria; class Anthozoa; order Scleractinia; family Acroporidae; genus Montipora; species Montipora foliosa. The sequence continues at coordinate 12,353,822 of NC_090871.1, forward strand.
GACTGTTATTTTGCTTGATTGTTTTCAGAGATCCCCATTTCGAGGACACCTTGTCAGCGTTCGAGAACTCAATTCAGTGGGCTGCCGAGGGAAAGTTTACAGACGAAGACATCGAGGAGGCCAAGATTTCTTGTTTAGCACAAGTAATTCCCAAACTCTTAAACTAATTACTAACTCGTTAAGAAGACAAAGACTGCAAAATGGTTTTCCCTTTTGCTCAAAGAGCGGCCTCGAAACGTTCTCATTTTTGTATAAATGCCATGAAGTTCCCCTATAAATCCTCTATAGAGAGCTTTAGATTCTAGGACGAGAACGACTACGAGTACGAGATTTTCTTATAGGACAACTTGGAACAGTTAGCGCGCGCAAACCACCGTCATTAGGGAGCTTACGAAACGAGGACGACGACGGCTACGAGGACTTCATTTAAAAATACGAGTTCGCGTTATTCATATCACTACGAAACTATTTCATGTCGTTTCGCGTTAAAAATGTGTAGTAACTGTCGAGGAATTAAACTGGTATGAGTGGGTTGGAAACGTACAGAGAGAACTGAAAATTCATCGTCATGTGCTAACGTCCTCCACAGAACCTTGAATTTGGTCATTTCACGTCGTCATTTAGGAGATGACGGCAAAGAAATGTACCAAAATGTAAAACGCACGTGCAGAGCCATTGTTTTTGCTCACCAAACCTATTGTTTTGTAGCGTCGTCGTTGCCGTCGGCGTCGTCGTTTCGTAAGCTCCCTATTTTGGCGGGAAAAACGTGATGCCGTCGTCACTTCAGTACGAGGGTTTGCAAAAATGTCGTCGTTTCAAAACAAGTCAACAACACGGCAGCAGTTTTGGCATTTTTCGATCGGGAAAAGGCTAAGTTACCAGCAATAAGAACAACTGAGCGAAACATACTGCTAACAAAGAGTAAGATCAATCGTACGGGTTTTAAGTTTTCTAAGTATTTTCGCTAAAAACGG